>NW_010175789.1:12549-37018 GCF_000695765.1 Mesitornis unicolor
ACTTTGTTATCCAGTTTCAAGTGAATATCAAGAAAGCAGTCAGCCCCATCGTGAATGCTAATAGTGTATTAGATGAAAGGTACCCACAAAGATGCAACATCCATGGAAAAAAACACTGTGAAAAATAAAATCCCACAACAAATATATTTCTTTCCACTTGAAATACAAAGAAAGTGTTGCATTAGCAAATAATCCAGTGATTTATAATGATGGGCCTCTTAGCATTAAGAGGTAGAAGTAAAATACAGTATAAAACAACTTTAGGTCAATAAAGTATTACATTGCAGCATATGGATGAAATTAAATCTCAGAGTCACAGTTTTTAAATTACGGTGCTTCTATTAAAAGTTACTGTTGGGGGTTTAGTTAGCTTATATTGCCTATTATATTTCAAAGGAGGAAAGACTCGACTGTTAGAGCATCTCATTTCAGCTTGCAATCTGCGTATTCCACACTTTTCCTTCCCCCCCCTGATTTTCAATATCGCCTTTGAAAATATAATTAAAAGATATGAATTAGCTGAGGGTGAGCATCATGACCAGCAGACTGGAAGCTGGATGAGAAGCAGTATGTACACATGATAGCATTAGTATTCTTTCCATTAGGCTATTTACTGATCTTGATCTGTGACAGAGCTCCCACTGATGTCAAATGAAGTTGTATGCATTGATCCAGAGGGAAGAAAAGGCTCTTGCAGGAGGAATAGTTTTTTTCCTTGCTCTCTGTGTGACACAGAATTGATCAAAGCAGAAATGCTTGGTCTGGGGAGTTCGGCACAGCAAATTCAGGGTCTGATGCAAAGCAGGACCTGAGAACCTCTGGGATAGGAGGTGCAATTCCCAATGCTTGGGTGGCCACCTGCCAGCTATCTCTGATGGCCCAAGTAGGCAGCTATGTTACCTACGCAGCATCTTCAGGTGTGGATTCAGTGCCTACAGCTAGGCTGGCAAAATGAAAAGGCCCCAGAGAACAAAATCAGGATCGTCCATAGGCAGAGTGGATAAAGCCACCCTGTTTTGGGGAGGGGTGAACTCTTCAGGCAGAAAGACAGAAGCTGTGTGTGCTATTGGTTCTCAATGGACCCTTTTTTCCTGCCAGATGGCACCCGCTGATGTACAGACCACGGTCCTGCACCCAGGGGACCTGTAAGAGCCCCCCAAAAGGCTCTTACCCTTTTGATGGTGACACAGTCAATGGTGAGGACCAACAGCCAAGGGACACCTCACTCCCCAGGGTGAGGGCATTTAAGCCACAGCTCCTCAGGAAAGGACACAACCACAGTCCTCCTCTGCAAACTGGGTGTCTAATGCAAGGAAAAATGCAAAATTTGGAGGGCCAGAAGGGAAGAAAGCTAAAATTTCTAGGCACTCGGGAAGTCCCTGTTCCTAGGGGTGTCTCGACATTTAATCTCCACCAGCCTTTAGTTATCTCGGTGAGAAGAAGCATGGACACCACAGAAATGGCTGGCTGAAGCTGCTGAGGAGGGGTTGGGAGTGCTCAGGGTCTGGATTTAACCCTCAGGAGGCTTTGAGGACACAAACTCTGGTGCCCACTGAGGAGGTCCCACAGCAGCTGGCGGCTTCTGGGAAGGGAAGACTCCCCATGACAGGATTTGGGACACGGCAGCATTGCCTGTTGAACAGACCACATGACCCAAAACAGATCAGATATCCTGAGCCCTTTAAAGGCCATCCCCAAAAATGTGCATCAACTGGAAACCTGGCAATGAGCAGGGTTGGACATGGGCAAACCAGTGAGGCAAGGGCACTGCACAGTGGCACAGCATCTCCCCTCTACCATATCCCTTCTACTTCGGAGATTGTTCAGGCCCAGCAAACTCTGTTTAGCCCCTGTGCCCTTTGAGTCACGTCTGATTTATACTCATCCCTCACATTTGTTTATTTCTGTAATATATTAAAATACAGTAACATTCCATACTTGGGGGAGAGCTTAGAGGGAGGGTAATGACTTGCACATGTACTGTGCTGCATTGGATCTTTTCCAGTATCATAAATAAGAGGAAAAGCAAGATTTTACAGCTCAGCCATTAATGAGAACAGTCCACTATCACATATGGAAAAATACTTTAGTCAGTAAAAGCTGACACAACAATGATGGCATTTAACTGTCTGGTATGAATCATCTTCATAGAATAAATTCCAAGAGAAAAATATTATAACATTAGTTGATTTGTAACTTCATTGCGGGCAGCTGCAAATAAATGTTTGCATTGGTGTGCACTGTGTTCAGTTCTGGGCCCCTCACTATAAGAAGGATGTTGAGATTCTGGAGCGTGTTCAGAGAAGAGCCACAAGGATGGTGAGGGGTCTGGAGAACAAACCTTATGAGGAGCGGCTGAGGGAACTAGGGTTGTTTAGCCTGGAGAGGAGAAGGCTGAGGGGAGACCTCATCACCACCTACAACTACCTAAAGGGAGGTTGTAGAGAGGTGGGTGCTGGTCTCTTCTCCCAGGTGATGGAGGATAGAACAAGGGGAAATGGCACCAAGCTGTGCCAAGGGAGGTTCAGGTTAGAGATAAGGAGGAAGTTCTTTACTGAGAGGGTTGTCAGAGGCTGGAACAGGCTGCCCAGGGAGGTGGTGGAGTCACCATCCCTGAATGTATTTAAAGAGCGGGTAGACGAGGTACTTAGGGATATGGTTTAGGGGGTAGACAGGAGCGGTTGGACGTGATGATCTCAGAGGTCTTTTCCAACCAAGCGATTCTGTGATTCTGTGATTCTGTGTGTGTGCTCTAAAACAGGGTAGCACAGCTCTAGAAATAAACTGTAGGTGCTGGACAAACTCACTCTATCAAGGGTTAAGCCTTCTAGGTATTCTTTTGCATTATCTGCAGGTAACTCATTTTGTGCTTTTTTCCTCCTCTCTATGCTAGGTGGTTCTCAGAAAGAGAAACCAAATGTGCAGTGCATGGGAGTCAGTGCTCTCTTAAGAAATGGGCATGACTTGAAACTTCTTCACAGCATAATAACCCTCGGTGTCCTCAGAAAGACACTTAAATAAAGGTATGGACATAGAGTAAAAGGCAAAAAAGAAGATTCAACAGCTGTCTGGCTCTCCAGGCTTGGTTATGGACCACACTCTGCAGGACAGCAGCTATCTTCCTTTCCAGTCTTGCAAAGCACCAAACCAGCTCTCACTGCCCCTGGGCACCTCTGGCAGCACATCTGGGAGCCTGTTTCAGAGGTGCATGGTTCTGAGGGGTAGCTCAGGTCTGAATTCCCACCGAAAGCTGATTTGGGTGACTAAACTCCACGCGTAAGAACCACTCACATGTACCTAATGTTGGGTGGGAAGGGTCTGGCTGTCAGTGCCTATGTGAGAGATAAGAGCCTAAACGCCTGCGTGGATCCCAGCCCTTTGGCCTTCCCTACTAAGATGGTAAAGCTTCATGCCTGCCTACGCATGTAATGCTGTTAGAAAAGTCAGAGCTCACAGTCATCGATACTTTCTGTAGCTAATCATCAACATGCATGCATTTGCCCATGCCTTAGGACAATCAAAGGACAAGTTTTGCATAAACATATTAGCGCAGCCATCGTCAGTAATCTGCCTATTTTCTTAGCATTCAGCGCATGCCTTTAAGCATCCTCCAAGCTACGCCACTCCGAGCCGGCACAGTCCTCTGAGCGCAGTAGCTTTGCACCAGCATAAGTGTACGCAAAGTCTGGATCTGAGATTAAATTACACCTGGGGCTCAGCCTTTTCTCATTGATTTCTTCTTAAAAAAAGATGTTTCCTTTCTTTAAACTATTAAAGAGGAGAAAAAAAATCATATTTTAGGAAGTTGCACACTGTGAAATGCTTGTACTAGTAGATAAGAAGTAGCTACTAAAAAGCTGAAAAATCTGAATCCTTGCCTGGGCTTCCATAAGGAGCTGATTTCACCCATGGTGAGCGCTGATCTTCAACCTGCAGCAAACAGCAAAGTTGGCAATGTGCTCGTCACCCCTGTTACCTGTGTTTCAGTGATACCTTAGGACTCTGGGCCCGAATCTTTCATTTCATTGAGCTTGAAGAATGAGTGAAGTCAACTGTCCATGATCCAGGGTAACAAGGGTTAGCGAAATAATGGAAAAGTGCAGAGAATAGGGGTAGAACGGAAGAGTCTGCTGGGAGGATTGAGCTTTATGTAGCACAAAAGCAATTCCCAGATACAAGGTGACCTTGAAAGCCATTCAGCTCATTTTCACATGAGATAATTAGCCTGACTGGCTCCTGCAAATAGGAAGGAGCTCGTGCCTGTGTATGTGTGTATAACCCATACCTTGGGTAAAGCAACAGGAAATATTGACTCTGTGCCCAAGACCTAGGTGTATTTGGATCAGCAGTAGACGATGGAGGAAGTAAAAGGGAAGGGACTTAGCAATAAAAACACAGATATTTCTGCATAGTGAGCACCTATCTCACCTTTTGTGCTGACTCCAGCAGATCAGAGTAAGGGCTGTGCTGCAGTGGACAGAAAGCCGTGGGCTCTCGATTGACTGCTGTTGTGAGTAGTCACTATCCATGCAGCAGAAGCACTGCAAAAAAGCCAAGCTGAGCATTGCTAAGTAGCCACAATAGACATGGGAGAGGTACAGTCTCTGAAGAGCTATATAGGTGACAAAAAGCAGGAGCAGAAAGGTTACACATACAGACAAAAGTAAATAGGTCAGTCTCCTGGGCCACGCCATCTAATTCAGTACAAACTTGTTTGAACTCAAGCCAAGAGATTGCTGCTTAGTGAATCTGATATATCAGTGGGGACTGGGATGATCTCAGCCACAATCCAAAAAAGAGTAAAAAAATAAATTCCCAAATAGCTGCTTATGTTAAACAAGAGATTTACAATGACTTCCTACGCCTGCCATGCTAGCACTGGGAGTTTCATCTGTATGTGGACTGAAGCCTCTCAATTCCTTTTCAGTTCACAGTTTTGCTCTGCAAGTATTATTAAGATGCATGCATCTTAATATATTTGCTTGTATATATAATTATACTCTGACAAGATTTCCATATAAGGGCATATTATTGATTAAATTGAAAAAAAAAATTCTATAGTGTCATCTCTATATGTTATGCCAGACCTCAGATTTATTTTGGATACTGCAAGCAAAAAACTTTTTTAATGGAATAGAAATGGGAATTAGATAAGTTCTTACATTACACTATTGAAAAGATTCCTGAGATTTGCATCCAAATCATGCTGGATTTTTGAGAGATCTGAGCACTTAACATCTCTTTGTTCCTTATCAACATACAGTAGAAAGGAACAAATTAGCTTCCCAGAAATTGCCTGATGGTTCTCATATCGTCAACGCCAGGAGGAAATGTCAAGTAAATCAGTCACCATATTCCAGAGGAATTACTGCCTGTGAACCAGCCTATTAGACGCTCAGCCTTGCTGCGCTGGCTGAGGATTGACAGGCATACATCAGTTTTTCATCCGGACATTTTTCTCACAGATGTTGCCTAGCTAATTCATGCGGTAATTTCCACCCTTCCCTAACTTAATGCAATTTGTTAGGTGCCTGAATGCTTTCCTTCTTGATTAAGAGTGCAAACTTTGGGAGACAAAAACCATATTCCCTTTGTCTTTGTGCAGCACCACGCACAATAGGACTCAATAGGTAATTAGAATAATGACTGTAATGGCTTAACAAACAGAATGAACTCCTGACTGCAATCGCAAAGGATCTCTCTCCTTAGCTATTAGGGAGTACTACAGAATCGAAGTAGTTGTCTCTGCAGGTGATCAGCAATTTAACAATAGCGCATTACACATGGTTTCCATCTCTGCGATGGCTAAGCATGCAAGATATTTTTATGAATCTCACTGGAACAACTACAAATCTCTCTTTCAGATCATTCAGATAAACAGAGGTGTCTTGGTGTACCAGGAATATTGTCTTTCCTCGGGCCAAGTAATAAGTGAGGTGATACAAGTACTGGTTCAGGGCCTTTGCTCTGTAATCCATTAAATATAATTTATAGCACCTAGCTTGTGAGAGTTATTGTTACAGAGCCAAATGGATAGTTTCTGTGATGTATCTGATGACATTAGCTGCTTCTCATGGGATCAGCAGTTCGAATAATTTTGCATGTCTAGATAGCGGGGGAGAAGAGGGATGACTCTCCTTCAAACAGGGATAACTGGGTTCAAAAGGAAAGGCAACTATATTTTGAATTCCTGACCATGGTGGCTTCATCTGTTAGTGCTTGATAGGGCCTGCTCTAATTATCGTGATTTGGACATAAGATGGGCAGAAAATTGGTTAGATTGTCAGAGGCAAAGGGTGGTGGGCAGTGGTTCAGAGTCCAGCTAAAGGAGTTTGTCAGGTTTTGATTCGGGAGCGTGACCTGACAACGGGACAGGCTGCCTCATCAGTGAGACCAGCAGTGGTACTGAGTCAGGGGGAGCAGTCAATAAGCTCTAGAGCAGGGCCATCATGCACAGGGATCTAAGGCAGCCGGAGAAGTGGCCCAACAGGAACATTATGAATTTGAGCATGGGAAATGCGAAGCCCTGCCCCTGGGGAGGAACAGCTCCATGCACCAGTGGAGATGGAAGGCAGCCATCTGGAAAGCAGCTCTGCAAGAAAGACCTGGGGGTCCTGCTGACCAACAAGGTGACCATGAGCCAGCAGCACCTTATGGCAGCAGAGGACGTCAGCATCACCTTGTGCTGCATGAGCAGGAGCACAGCCATCCCTCTTCCCTTTGCTCCTTGTGCTCCATGTTGGATCACCAGCTCTGCTGCCCATGAGCTGGTCTGCCGTACCCAGGCATGTTACATGTTTGCACCACCCATTGGATGCTGCTCTGTGTGTGGCAATTCCCCTTCAGTATCCTCAGGTGTGGTCTCTGCTGGGCCTGGGATACTCCTGACCTCATCCCGGTGGGTAAGGAGGAGAGCAAGCTGTGCAGCAGCCTGCGCTCGCTCAGCCTGCAGATTCCTTTTGCACGAGCTAAGTTTGGGCACAGAGCTCTTAAATAAGCTCTTGAACTTTCCATTCCCTTTTTGGGCTAGATTATCCCAGAGGCTGAGGCAAATAACTACCTGGCTCCTCTCCTCAGTGGGGGATGTTCAGCATCTCCCAGGCTCAGGTCCCTTAGATACATGGCTCTGGCATGGAGAGCAAGCCTGGTTTCGGCTGACATGGGAATTTGTGCATATTGCTCATGTGTGAGACAGGAAAAAACTTCTCTATTCATATTTACCTCCAATGGTATGTCACAAAATATATCAGACTAATGAGGCACTTTGAAACAAAACCCAGTCGACACTTTTGTTATAGTCAAATCAGTCTCTGTTTTAACAATTCCTTGTGGCTCGTACATGCTCGTGATTATCTGGGCATGAGTGCGGTCACTGACTCCAAACACTGCCATCCGTTTGCATACCCCAACTTGGAGGCATTCAGTCAGAAACCGCCCGATCCGCTGAGAATCTGCAAATGGGAGTTAGCAACTTCTCACGTGCAAATGCGGGGAAGTGGAAAGCATTCAAAACCACTTGGGTATGCTTGCATAAACCTTTTATGGCACACACTAACAGTTTGCAATTAAGTGAAAGGAGGAAAAACTAGACTGACCCCATGATTCAATAGCAATGGCATTTTATAGAGCAGAGAGGGACTTCAAAACTGACCTCGAGATGTAAGTGAGGAAGTCGTTCCCTTTTGCATGCACACTGGAGCAGGAGGTAAGATCCAGTCTGGCCAGTTTAAGCACTTAGCTTGTACCTAGCTGTGAAGTGCATGGCTTTATCTGCTCAGATGTGCACTGTGGATGCCTTCATCTCTCTATCTGTCTGGATTCACAGGAGAGAGCTTGTTTTGAAGTACAGCTGTCTTTCTACTGAGATGTGTGAAACAGGTCAGGTGAGTGGCTTCCTAAAAGTGCCCCTCCCTGCCCACTGACTATGAAGAGTGACTAGGTCTGGCACAGATGACCCACCTAGTAATAGATTTTATTAAGATACAGTTAAGATAGACAAATGATAACCTAGTTCCTTGAGAGTCCTGCCCCAGCTGGAAAGCCTGTGAGATGTTCCTCTGGCTTTCCCTTTCTGGAGGTTTTCTCCCTCTGTTGACTTTGGAGGACAAGCTTCAGTGGTTGCCTGCAATGTCAGCACAAGCTAAGCTCCTGGAGGAGGCAACCTGCTTTCCAGCCACTGCCAGTCCAAAATAAGGCAGACAGGAGAGCTTCATCAGCTACTCAGAGAGTTACCTTGGATAAGGGATATAACCAAGCAAGAGAAGTTAAGAACCAGAAAAGGTCAGAGTTACAGCAGAAGTTATTGGAAAAGCCCTCTGAAAACTAAAGATCCAGTCCTCTAGAGCATTTGCTGCATACATAGACCTTATTCATAGGATTAAGTGGTTTCTTACACTGCATGCACAGGACAGAGTTTGCTGGATTGGATCCTTTTTCATAGAAAGCGTCACTACGCTCAGCAGTTTGTTGCAGCATCCTCTTGAGTGCAAAAGTTGCAAAAGTAGTTTCTACAATAAAACCTTGCTTTCACGGCATGCCAAAAATGTTGCCTTTTCAGATGGATCATTCCAAGGGTGATTGCAATCCAAGGGTCACTCCTAAAAAGTCAGAGCAAAAGGCTTTTGGTTGGTTGTGAGCTGTGACCATCCCTGTATGTGCAAGGAGTTCACTTGTTTGCAACTTTATCTACCATCCTCTGAAGTATGTACCATGGGCTGGTATAGTAAAGCCATGATACGGGATAACATGTACCACCAGGGTGAGTTGGTGGCTCGATCACTGTGTTCTCAAAACTCTGTCATGCGTATAAGTATCACTGTGAACCCAGGACTAAACCTGAAGCGACAGAGAAATTAAAGTCTAAACGTTTTTCAAATCTTCCTGATAAAGCTGCCTATGAGATGTTGGCTTGTCTGACAGCATGAACTTTAAAGGGACATTGCATACAAAGTGTCTTTCAACATTGCATCCTTCCCGTGGAAATCATTCTAAAAAGACTTAAAAATGGCTTAAATGCTTTAAGCACCTAGAAGACTTAATAAGGATTTAAGTTGGCTTTAATGCTTACATTGTGCTACCTTAAAGATTTAAGGCAGCTTAAATGCTTATGTGCCTTAAGAGGTTAGGGGAACAATCACTTTGTCTGCACAAAGCCCAAATAACCAGGATTTATTTGGTGAAACACTTTAGGGAGGTCTTCAAATCACCTCTTTTTTGAGGCTTCTAGAGATGTCTTCATTAAGGGTACCTGGCAGCACCTGCTTACAGTTTCGCCTGTCTACCTACATGCCCACCACTTTTGCCTGGCACCCAGCACCTCAGTATTAAAAGTTTTTCCCATCCAAGCATGTACGCTGCTGTGGGCCAGAGAAAGGCTCTTACCTCCCTTTTGTGTCTGTGGGGAACTGAGGCACCGTCAGGCTGAGGGATTTGCCCAAGACAGCATGGAAAGCCTGAAGCAACACAGAAACATGAACCCAGAGTCTCCCACCCACCAGATTCCTGGGTGCTGTGTCTACCTCCAGCCATGGCAAGCTGGACTGGCTTCTCTACATTCCCTATGAGGCTTCTTTCCTTTTAAAGCGCAACCCTTAACTTAGCTCCAAGGGCACGGATGCAACCGCACCATCAGGAGTTTGAACTATAATAGTTCTGCCTTGGGACAGCCCCACTTCAGTAGGATCCATCTACTTCCCTGTGGCCAAAACCCATTTCCACTTTAAGCCCAGTCTCCCTCCCCTTTCTACTTCACTATACAGAAACCATGAAGGCAGTTTTTGCCATCTGGCTGGAGCATCTTCTGAGAAGTCTTCTCCCCTTCCATCCAAGAAGCCAGCTCTCCCCAGCACCTATTCTTACTGCTGGGGTTTGAGGCTGCAGTCTGGACATAGACATGGGCAACCAGCTCTAGGTTATCCGTCTTGAGGTTGTACTTGAAGGTCCCTGCCAAGCTCAACCATCCTGTGATCCTGTGATCCGTCCCACATGTCTCAACATCTGCTCCTCTGAGGATTTTGAAATAATTACAGAGGAAACTCATTTCTAGTGCCTAGTTTTACTAGCTGGCAATAAAATTCCACAATATCTGTTGGATAATGATTGCAGCTGGCCTAGAAAGAAGAACAAACAGCACAGGATGGGAATGTGGTGGGTCTGGGAGGCACAGCCCTGGGAGTAATCACTGGCAAACATCCCTGTTAGTATGCACTTATTTGGAGTTACAAAGTCACTTCTTCCCCGCCTCTGACACATTCTCTCGCTTGCTTTTCTCAGAAATATCTTTTATATAAAACAATAAGCACAGTTCCATGGAGCAGGACCAGCTGTAGGCACAAGCCAAGCAAGCAGATACCCATGGGCGAGGGCTGTCCTGAAGCAGGGAGGAGGGAAGGGCGCAGGTCAAGGTCTGTGAAGCTGCTCATCACTTTGGCCCTGGAAACCAGAGAGACTGCTACTGATGCTGCTGAAGAAGAGGTTGGGGCATAGCGATGAGCAGAAGTGCAGACTTCCCTGGCAGCAGGAGTTCTGCTCAGGTCTCATGTCCTACAGGCAGATGTAGCAATCTCAGCTCTCCATTCAGACTCCTTATTGGGTTTTTTTCCCCTTTGCCATGGCACAAGGCACTGCATCCAGCCTTGGACTGGCCTTTGTCTTTGATGCTTGGGGTCACAATGTTCAATTTTGCATGTAGCGCTGCATAGCTTAACCTAAATTACAGGGCCAAATTCAGCTCTGATGCATGAGCACTTTGCTCCCTATGTCTCTCCTCTGCGGTATTTCTTCCTGAGGCCAAAGGAGCTACACCAATCTAGCCAGGGGGTGTGTTCAGTGCACCCAAGTTCATTCATTAGAAGTCTGTTCTTTATCCTTGCCGGTTCAAAGGCAGGGGGACAGGGAAGCGCTTGGGTACACACAACTGATGTGCTGTTGCCTGGCTGACTGCTGAAACAGCACAGAGCAGAAAGCTTCCCATGGGATCAGCCATGCATTCAGCATGCCAGGACCTCTCCCAGCTTATAGGATGAGGAAAGCATCCTTACAGGCAGCGGGACTTTCGCAGAGCACAGCCAGGGTGCCCCAGCAAGGATATGGCTTGCTGTCTGTGGACACCCCAAGTAAGGGTTTGTCAATATTGCTAGGGGCAGAGCAAATCAATCCATTGAATTTGCTCTGAATTTGCTTTGCACAAGTTGTTTTGAATATGCTACCAAGAAATAGCCTTTTTCTGGCTTTTCTCCAGCATCTGGGACACATCCCGTTCCCCAGACAGGCCGCAAATAGAGAGTTACATGGACAGCATGGGCAGCATGAATAGCCACAGCACAAATTCCTCATGTCAGGTCTTCTGTAAGTTATGTCCCCTCCATGCCAAATGGCACCGGGAGCTCCATTTGTTCCAGGGGCAGGTTTCAAATGTAAGACAGCCACTTTCGTATGTAAACGTGGTATTTACCAACTTCCTATATCTAATGTTATAGTTAATATTTAATAATGGTCATTAGCTATAATTGTTGTGAAGATATCTTTGTCTTTTCTATCTTCATTTTAAAGCTATCTGCCACTCTGATAGGACTAACTTTTCGTGTCTTTTTTTTTTATTTAGTAGCTTTGGAGAAGCAAGAAAGTGGTGGGCACAAATGCTTAAACTAATGGTCTTATTTTGTGTGTTTTAACATACAAGAAAGACGTCCACTGTGTGGGCTGGGTAACAGGTGATATACATTCAAGTAAATATATGTACACGCTGAAGAGGAATCTGGAAACTCTTCCAGGGTTTATTTAACATGGTACAGAGCTATGAGGTTACTACTTATCCAGAAAAACTAGAGAAACTAGCTCTGGTCCTTCAGAAAAGAGCAGATGAAGAGTGCTTTGAGTGTTTTAGAAAATAATGACAAGAAGTGAGGGCTCTAAATAACTCATTGCCTTAAAATGTTACTGCTAAGCTGCACGAGTTGGGACCAGTTTCATTCTGAATAGTGCCTTTCATGCAAATCACATCTCTGTATGCTTCAAGGCTCTAATTAGAGTGTTATGACCAAGAGAAAAAGAAAAATCAGAGATAGGAGCACGTGTGGTTTTAGATAAGCTTTGAGTAAGATGGGAGAGGCAGTGAAGCGGAGAGCTAATGTCATCTCCCAGTAGGGGTCAAGAATTTAAGCTCAGTGTATGCAGGATGGGTGGGCCCAAAAGGAATGCCAGATGATTTAAAATAGCAGAAGGAGCTAATGTACAGGATGAGCTGCCATGAGGGAGAACACAAGCAGCTGGTAGAACAAGATTTTTTACTGTCTTTTGTTCAAATGAGTTACAAAAGGCACAGAAAAATACTCACAGGCGAATGCAAAGGGGACAGATTTGTGCAGACTTCTTAACTCGGTCAGATGAGCTGTCTTCTGGAGCATGCTACTGTGTGATTAGTTCTTGAATTAATTAGGAAAATAACAAGTGGTCCATCCTCCTTGTGGTCAGTGCTCTGAACCTCATTAGCACCAGTGCACAGCCCATTAGTGGAGAGCTTGCAACATCAAACCCTCCAAAGGCTTGCTGGTGAGCAGGAGGAGATCTTTAGCAAGCACAAGAGCTACAAGCATCCCAGGGGATAAATACTTAGGCCCACAAGGATCAGACAGCGAAGCATACAGGAAGGACTTCATAGAACTTCTAGGCCAACCGAGAATACCAACAAATTTTGGCAAGCTTGCCTTTTTTATCATGATGGTGAGCACTGGCGTTGCTTTGAACTGCTTGGTGCTCATAATCTCGGGATGTGCTGTTTCCCAAGGGCCAACAAGAGAGAACTTGCAAACTGCTGATAGCCAGGCAAAAAAAAGCATGCAGTAACATTTGGCTTTGCATTTTCTTTTTCTCTGAAGGTGGTTTGAGGTTATCTTTTCCCTCTGAATTTTCACACATTACTATGTTAGTATAATCTGAGTCATGTCTGCGTATTTACAGAGAAATAGATCTCCAAGGAATTTACAGATTCGTCATCCCAGCGCTGAATCTCTGAGAACGATCCTTCCAGGCCATAATGAGAAATTGTGTCTGCTCATGGAGACAAAACCTGTCCTAGGATGCCTGTCCAACTTTTCCAAAGGAGTGAATAAGAGTCATGTGCACGTAACCCTTCTGCCAGTTCTTGGTGGGCAGCAGTGAGGACTGGGCTAAAGTGTTAGGGCATCACCATGAACAGCTCACAACCAGCAACCTGGGAAAAAGGGGTTAAACTGTCTGATTGGCAGTCATTCTCAAACAAGAGGCAGATGGGTAACAAGAAATACACTTATTAAAGGGAAAAAAAGGAAATTTGAATGAGATAGGTAAATGGCATCATAATAATGAATGCCTAAATTGTAACACTTTCGCTTTCTCTCGCTGTGGGATATAAGTGCTTGGCAGCTTTCCCACTCCTGCATAACCTTCCACTGGTGGTTTCAGAGTCAGTCTCGCAGGAGAGCAAGAACTCACACAGCTGAGTCTGTGCTTTGCCCTGCACTCCTTGCTGCTGGCTGCCCCTGCAAACATGCTCAGTATCTTCCCTTTGCAGTGGAAAGCTGTGGGGTTAGGTTGGGGGGCACATTCCTCCTGGACTCTCTCTAAAAGATCTAGTTGGCCCGTGCTTGCACACACTACTGCAATCAGTAGCTTTTCTGCATGTGATACTATTTAAGCAGCATGTGCAAAATGAAGTTGTTGCAGCCCTGGCCGCTGGGCTTCTTGTTTCACTGGGTAGAAATGGAGCACCCCTGGGTTTTGGGTGCATTGGCCTGTGGGAATTCCTGGGGCTCCAGGGGAAGGCAGGGAGGGATTGCTTTCACTGGAGTCTCATCCATCAGGTTTGTATGCATTCTCAGTGTCTAAAGAGAAGCTTTTTAAAATGGGAATTTATTTGTCATGAGGAAAAACTTTTTTACTGTGAGGGTGACAGAGCACTGGACCAGGCTGCCCAGAGAGGTTATGGAGTCTCCTTCTCTGGACACATTCAAGACCCGCCTGGACGCCTTCCTGTGTGACCTAGTCTAGATGATCCTGCTCTGGCAGGGGGGTTGGACTGGATGATCTTTCAAGGTCCCTTCCAACTCCTAATATTCTGTGATTCTGTGATTCTGTGATTCTGTGTGCACGGCATCTCCACCTGACTGCATTTGCTAAGGACATAGGTCCCAGCCCACTAGTTAAATCAGTTGAGTTATTTGCTTCCAAAAATGTCTAATTCTAGAAGAAAGTGAAAGGATCCCAGAATCAAGTACATTTGGAGTACATTGTTCATAGGAATTTTTTTTTCCTGCTAATCTTAGGCAATTACTGATTGGATCACAACTTGAAGTGGGATGGCACATAGACCATTTTTTTCTCTCTTGAAATACCTGCTGGGCCTATTAGTCATATAAATGCCAGCCGTTCCTGGAATCTGACTGAATTATCACTTCCAATGCTACCTTATGAAAATCATTCCTGTGCAAGAAGCATTTGCTGTTGGTGTCATGAGAGAAGCAAGAAGTCGCACAATTATGGACATGGATGGCCCCATACACAAAGAACAAAAAAAACACCTGCTCAGTTATGGCAGTTGAGGTGTGCATTGCTCTGGAAATGTGGCATCTCTTTTTATACCTGTGGTCTTTCTTTTTCATCTGATGTCACTTTGCTCTTGTGTTAAATAAAAAGAAATAATGTGTTAATCTGGATTTCTCTGTGTTACTTCAGCTGACATGTTTTATAATTCTCACGTCATTCTGTTAGGTTCCTTCATATCTACCATCACTTTCACCTGAGCCTTTTCATCTTTCAGTCTCTTCCCCTTCTCAAGTGTTTTTATTGCTCTTTCTATACTCCTTCAGAATGTTTTGACCTCATCCCTAAAGTGCCTCACAGACTTTTCTAGTTTCAGTTAACCTGGGCAAATTGATGTCTTCAGCATATTTCATCTTCCCTTCTCTTCCTCCTGCTCTGCCCACTGGGACACCTGTAGCCGTGTGCTGCCTTTGCCATATTGCAGGTAAACTTTTGCTTTACACTCTCATTGACAATTTTTACCCATGACTGAATTTTACCTGCATGCCTGTACAGTTTTCTGCAGAGCATTTTAAAATGCTACTGAGGGTGTAAGTCTGTTTGTGAATCAGTTCTGCAGAACATGTAGATGACGGGAGAGGCACAGCTGGTCCTTACAGAAGCTGTGCTGGTCTGCTGCTGTCTTGAGGTAATCGCCAGGTTGTTTTACAGTAGCATTTCAGTTATCAGTTCAGCCAGGGCTTCCTGTTCCTGATTCAAGACTTCCTGGTCCACAGCTTTTATTTTCAAGACTGGTATAATCACTGTGCTATGGAGGGTCTTAGCAGCCCAGAGAAAAATATCCCAAATTCCTTTAGGACTTAGAGGGGATGTTTTTACTGGCAACTCAGTCTCATCTCGGTTCCAATCCTGGGTTGTTTGATACACAGTGCAGGAAGGAGGAAAGAAAAGAATAATGAGCCTCCAAAGAGTTCAGCCTTTCAGATTGGGAAACAATATCTGAGGTCCTGTCCCAGTGGTCATCCTCAGGAAGCCCAGGGTCGTGACAAGGAGTGCTTCTGGAGGGAGAGGCTGCTGCCCAGAGGGCTTCTGCAGAAGCAGCACCTCCTGCTGATGGGAGCATTGGGCTCCACCTAGGACCAGCAAGAACCCTAGCCAGCTTCTCTTGACAAATTTGCACATATTGAGCTGGGTAGGGGATATACCTGCAGCACTGGGGAGCCCATGGCTGGAAAAACTGTACAGCATGATTTCTCAGTGGGTGCATACAAAGGATATAACTTCATGGAGGGGACACATAGGACTCCTTAATGTGGTTTGTGGTTATGTACATAGAGACAAAGGGCACAAGCAAGAACATCTGTGTGATAGCTGAGATGTCCCAGCAAGAAACTCTTGCACAGGACAGTTTGTCCCATGAAACACTCTAGGACAGGGCACCTTCCCACGGAACACAGCAGAAGGCATCCAAGAACGTTCCTACTGTGACTTTATAATTTCTATGAATATAAAAATAGTCAAAGCCACAGGGCACTGAGACAACCCCTTCACTGGGTGATTGCCCATGGGTGCACATAGACGGTGTGATTGCCCTTGCACTGGTATAATGACAGAGGATTTAGCCCTTTTTTTGTAAGATCTCATTAAAACTTACCCCCATCTATACCTTCTGGTTATGCGGTTGTTGTAGTATAGGATTGTGTTTTTTTGTATTATGACAGACGTTATTTTTTCTCTGTCTTGTGGACAGTCTCTTTCTATGACATAGATACAGAGGACTGGTACAATGCAAGCTTCTTGTTGCTGTAGCATTCAAAGGTTTTGGTTTTGCTGCATCTCAATAAATAGCTAAAATGTTCCATCAGTCCAGCAGCATGGGGAGTCGGAAAAATGTATGACCAGGTAATTAAATGTCTTGTCTTTAAACAACACACAAAGTCATTTTCAATAGAGGCTGCTAAACCAAGTGCCCATGCTCATCTGACATGCTTTAGGGGCTGTGTTTGGTATTCTGATTGTGTGGGGATTTTGCTGGATGCAAACATTGAAAAAAACCCCCAAACTTGTTTACTCTGCTGTTCTAGCTTACTCATCCCAGATATGACTTTGCCAGGCCTGCTGAGAGCCTTAGAGACCGTGCATAACCCCGTTCAGCTCTGCTCTGGGTCAGCACAAAGAAGAAACAACACACAGGCAGCTCTGCATAAGCAGGGATATGCCCTTGTCCTGTGCCCTACAGGAGAAGGAGAGGAGCCATTCTCCATCTTCTCCAAGGAAAGAGGTGCTGTAGACTATGCAGAAGCATCTCCTAGCCTGGCTTCACTCTATAGGTCCTCCATTGTGCTCAAGAACAAATGTGGAATTTGAGAATGAACTGTGCACCAAAATCAAAACTCTTCTTAAGTTGACCTTTTATGTTATGACCTACTTGATATCAAGCATTTTATTTTATTTCACTTTATTTTATAAATTTTGTGCAGCAAAATTGGTCAAATGAGTAGCTAACATAATTAACCTCAAGAAGGTAAACAGGATACAGAAGGAAGAAGACAAAACAGCCAGCTGTAAAGGACAGTTGTGTCTTACTAATCTACCACAATTCTTTGCACGTCTCAACAAATAAAAGCAAATGTACCATTTTGGCTCGGATATTTGTGAATGAACAGCGCGCGCACGCACACACACACACACACACAAAGAAAAAAAAAACCACCCTTAAAAAACCTCCAAACATAGAAGGGTTAAATAGTGAGGTAACAAAAATTGCTAATTATGCTTTACTTCCAGATGAGTGAAGGCTGTAGGGAATTATGCAGGGACTTAACGACTTGTAGTCACTAGAGCAGCGCAGTGCTACATGAAGTCCCCAGATGCCAAATGCAGCCTGATGTGTGCTGAGAGAAATGCCATGGACACTCAGGCGTACCTCATGCAGGGTCTGACATGCATCAAAACCAGTCTGAAAACAAAAGTAAAGGGACTCTCCTATTTTCTCCTTTCAAGCTGCCTCAAAGCTTCCCATCAGCTGCACAGCTGCCTCCTACAAATCCCCTTTGATTAAAACTATCTTTTTTAAAGGCAGCAGAGAGTAGTCTGCTCATACTGCTCTCTTTTGTGGTCCTGTGTCTGGCTTTGCTTGTTTGCATGACCTTGAGCTTGGTGGTGCTCTGCATGTCTGCAGAACCTGACTGCACGCTGTCCTGCTCCGTTGGCCATGACTCCTGGCCAGCACAGTGATAGGAATAAAGTTGCATGAAACTGAAGTACGACAACCTGAAAAAGGGTTTGAGGATTATTTCTTTTTATATGATGTACAATTAACTGACTGCCTTGGACAATCATGCTATAAGAGATCATTGAGATAGCTGGCCCTCAGTAAGGCATTTAAAAACGAGAATCCGATATCCTTTTTTTCTTAAAAAATAACTTTTTATCTCATTTTCCAATGTCATAAACTAGTTGAAAACAGAAAGATAAGGAAATGTCACTTGAAATATTACTCCCTAATTGTCCCTTTATATGATTCTGGCATTTCACTTTGAAATATTTGTCTCTGATTACTCTTAGATATCAGACACAAGGGTAGATGGATCCTAGCCCTACATGAGTTGACAGTTCCTGTTATTCCTGGCAAAACCTGTCTGGCTGCATTCACCAGTAACACCAGATACTTTACGATCCCCCTAAATTCCAAATTATTGAGCTGTGTTCCAGCTATTTGGGTCCATTACACAATGACTTTCCCAGGGAAATCCCAGGTTCAGAGCAGAACCACACCTGGAGTGGTCAGGAGACCGGCAGCCACAGCTGAGAATTTACTCCTGAGTTCTCATCTCCTTTCCAACCTCTCTGCAGACTTGTAAACAGAGGAGGGAAAAATCTCCTCTGGGATGCTGGATTCACCAGCCGATGAACAGGCGTAATCTGGTGCACATCATGGTCCCATATTGCAGATCGCATGTGACCCCCAGGAGCCTCGGCATCTCCCGCCAGCTGCCTCCACGGGCCGAAGTGAGAATGTTAATAAACACCCAAATGAAAGGAAGTTGTTGGGTTGTAATTAACATATGCCATTAGTATCTGTCGCTCTGGCCAGCCGCAGCAGACAGGCTGAACCCATACATACAAATGAGTGTCTGCCTGAACTGCGGGGAGGGGAGGGAGAAATGATTTCATTGTGAGCGTCTGGTGCTGTCAGCAGCTTTAAATCACACGGGTACTTACTAATGAAAACAGTAACGACCATTGTGTCCCGAAACAATAATATGGCTTTTAAAACCTTGTTTTATTCAATAAACAGTTCTAAATGCTTGCTCGCCCTCTTCTTCTCACCAGAGGTGCTTAATTTAAAAGATACTCCAAGGGGGGGAAATAAAGGTCTGGCCCACCAAAGGTATTTTTGGTGCAGTTCAGCTGCACCTACAGCTCTTTAGTGACTCTTCCCAGCCTTGCTACTGGCAGGACAGGTGACGGCATCAGTCCTGTGGGAATCACATCAACCCTCTTCTGAAGAACACCATCAAGTGTTCCGGGAAGGTCAATAACAAGCCCAGGGCACTGGTTGGGCCTGTTTCACTGAAGTGGTGATGGTACTATTCTGTTTTCATTATCGACAATTACCTTTGTAGGGCTGTGCACTTCCTATCTCACCAATTCCTCTCTCTTAGGGGACTGGAAGATTAAAATGCACAGACAAGCCCCTGCCCATTGATGCTGCCAGAGACCTCCCCGTTAATTGCTATTGCTCTCTCTTTGCTCCAATGAGATGTGTCAGGAACTGAAGGCTTAGTAGGTTTTATCCTCTCTAAAAATAAAGCCTCTGTGAATTTGAAAAATAATGATAATTTGTAACCCCCAAATATATTGCTGGAAGTTAATTGTAATTCATTTTTGCAGCCGTCTTAGTCCTCCTCTAGGTTTTTAAATGTTTATTTACTTTAGCAATTAGTTCAAGTACCATCACTACCAAAGCCAGTAGATCTAGGACTGCAAACGTGATTCTGCTGAATTGCTAAACTGCGGCAAAAAACAACAAAGTCAGAAACGCCTGGGCTGTGTTCCAAGACATGGGATTTATATGATCACATTCTGCATCTTAGTTCAGTCTGACAGAGTATTTTCCTACTTTCTGTATTAAAAGAGCTTCAAAGGTCTCTGCAGGAGTTTCTCTTCGGAGGCATTTGAGATGGCATATGATAATTAGATATTTCTATAGAGCAGAAATTATTTTCTTTGCATTTCCCAGTTTGCAGGCGGAGCTGTGGTCAGCAACTCTGTCTGACTCATCCTCTCGTCTTCCTGCTTTTAAAACCCCACAGTTCTCCTATTTATTGACTTTTTTTTTTAAAAGAAGTCTTCCTGCCTCTGAAAAAAATCCTGTTCTACTGTCCTTGCTTCCAGCTTTCTGCAGCAAAGCTGCCACTGTCTCCAGTGGAGTCTGTGTCCAAGGAGACACTGCAGAAAGCCCATAGGATTTGTCCTTGGTCAGCAGGTCCTGCTGGATGCTGCCAGTGCTCCCTGAAACATCCTAGAAAAAGCTGTGGGACTGTCCCCTTCAGCTGACCCTGCTCTAGGGGAAAAGCCAAAGGTCAGATGGATGAGGAACTGGCAAAGGAGTTGTTTGGTTTGATGAACTTCCCAAACTTTGTAATAAAACCCTTTGAGATGGCTGTGGTGATACATCCTCCTCTGCATGCAGAGACGGACCGGCTGGCTTGGATGCACCCAGCATCACTGGGTGCACAGAGAGGCTGTGAAGTGGTGGGCCTGGTTTTCCAGCCTTTACACCTCCCACCTTAACCTTGATGTAATTCCCCCATTTTCCACCTACTTTACTTCACGGGGTGGGCAGGAGGCTGGTGCAGCTACTCTGCATCATCTGCACTTTGCTGTGGTTGTCCTCACCACCCTTCACCATACCTTCATCAGTCAATGCCCTCTACTGGGAAGAAGACCCAGGCTGTCACACTGGTTTCTCCAGGGACCCACCACCAGCTCCTGGCCCTACCTGGGACTAGAGAGAAGTTTGGGGCTTCACTCCATCCCAGTATGACCTGGCTTGCTTTGGTGTCACCCCACCACTGCACTACAGGAAGGCACCGGAAAGATGTCTTCAGATGGAGACCTCAACATGCTGTCAGATTTTTGGGTGGAGAAATATCCCTGTAATGTCCCCTCATGAAGTTGCTGCTTCTTGCCGAAATACTGCAACAGCATTTATTCTACCTTCAAGATAAGGTGGACTGGGGAGAAAGTACTGGAATGGGCACCTGCAGCCTGAGCCTAACTCTTCTGAAGTCTTCATCCAGCCTGGGAATAGATTTCAGAAGCCTTTTTTACCATCAAGAAAATGACAATAGTCTTGTACTGTGGGTATTTTCCCCTGCATGAAGTCCCACCATGTGTAACAAGATTCCCAGGGAGAAAATTTAGCTGTTTTAAACCAAATTCCCAAAACAAGACCTAGATCTGTGGGAGCTTTGTTGAAGCTGATTTCATTGCTTTTGTCCACAGAAACTATCTTCTGGATGCTGTGAATGTTCTTTAACCTTTTGATGATGCTACTCTAAATATTTTGACTCGGGAAGCCGTTCCACCCAAAAGCAGTTGTTCAGCTACACGGAGTTCAAAGGCATGAGAAGAAAAGGTTGCCAGTGAAAAGTTTCATTAGGAAGTAGATTTAGTCTTAAAATAGGTATATTTATCATTGCTTAAAATATTTAGTGCAGTGCCTTGGGAAACACATTACGTGAGGTGCTTTTTGCTCTCCACAGGAGCAACTTCCACCAATCTGAGCCAGGGGTGCCACTGTCCTGCCATGCATAGACATTCCCATGATCCCACCTCCTCCATGGGCCAGCACCAGTGCATTCCTGACCCTGTGGGGTACACCTTCAGCCTTTCTACCAGTGAAAAAACAACCCCACAAGAAATGGAGAGTCATTTTCTGCTGGTCTGGCTTGGTGGCTCATCCTACCCCTATACTGCTGATGGAGTGGGTACAAAAGTGCCATGGAACTGCACCCTGGGCTTCACCTGGGACTCCTGTGTGATGCCCTTGGCTCCTGTGGGCTTTTCTTGTCCTCCAAGTTAAGCAATCTTGAGCATGAGATTTGCGGGATCAGTCCTTATGCTCCCATCCAGTGGTTTCTACATATCCTGCTCTCAAGTGTTTTTTCAGGGTTTTAGGGAGCTGTTTGACCATGCTGAATACAGCACCTTGGAGTAAGCAGCAATGTTAGCCTCAGAAAGGGTTCAATGTTTACTTTTCCTTTGGTTTGCATATTTTAGAGTATCTCAATGTATTTGTCCATCCATATTTTTGTAATAGCTGAAAATGCAGATTTATAATTATAAAGGTAATGAGTGGTAAGCCCTAGCACACTGGAAACTAAAGCTATCATGCTTTTCCTTAATATCAACCATCTGCTAGAAACAGGTGATGGGCAGGCACACGTCAGTTTTTTTGAACTGATGCACCTACACAAAAAAAACCCAAACACCCTGAAAGTCTCAGTTGCTAACCTGGAGACAAACTCTTCAACGCCTGCATTTGGCAACTTTGTGATAATGAAGCACGAAGCATCCCCATGAAAAACTCCCAGCCCCTCTGCTCTGGGACATTGCCCCCCAGAGCCTCACTGGACACTCTCCAGGAGCTGTTGTCATGGGCAGACCCCAATGCTGGAAAAGTTGGGATGATGGCATCTTATCATAGAATGATTTAGGTTGGAAGGGACCTTAAAGATCATCTGGTTCAATGCCCCTGCCATGGGCAGGGACACCTCCCACCAGACCAGGTTGCCCAAAGCCCTGTCCAACCTGGCCTTGAACACTTCTAGGGCGAGGGCATCCACAACTTCCCTGGGCAACCTGTGCCAGTGCCTCACCACCCTCACAGTAAAGGATTTCGTCCTAATATTTAGTCTAAATCTACCCTCTGCCAGTTTAAAACCATTCGCCCTCGTTCTGTTGCTACCTGCCCTTGTAAAAAGTCCATGAGATGCCGCCTTTACCGCACCACCAAGAGCTGCTGATCTGGTAGGCAGAGGCCAAAACAGGGCCAGACCTTGTGCAATAGGAAAACCAGGTTTTCTTCTGGAAATATTTTTGGTTGCTGTTTTGTTAACGTTATCTAGAAAAGTGGGACTTCAGGAAGAAGGGGGAAGAAAGTGCCCTCTATACTTTTTAATTCAATTAGAAGAAACTAGAAGGTTTTGGAGGCTGGTATAAGAAGCAGAGCAAGGCAAAAGTACAGCAGTTTTAGTATTAACATCTTTTCATTATTAAGCTCTTCGCTGCCGTGAAGAAAAGCTGACGATCTTTGTGATTTGTTTGCATTTTTGTAAAACAATCACATATCTAGTTTCCAGACTCTAAGTCTCACAAATTAAGTGCAAGTATCACAGTATGATGAATCCCATAAGGCATCATTGTCACATAAAAATCTTACATGTGATTTTTTGTAAAAATTTAAACTTTCCCTCCAAAGCTGTGACTCCCATATATACAGAGAGAAAAATAAAAATACCAAAAGTGGGTTTTTTATCGAATGTTTACTTTTTAAGGCTTATTTACTAATTTTGAAGGGATGTGACTCATGCTTTCTTGAGCACTCGGATGTGACAGTATTACTTGGTAGCACATGGACATGAGTGTAGCAGCTTGAAAACCCCAGTTCACACAAGAAACAAACCAGTCTGAACGGATGCCTTCTTCACCTGTGATGTAGTCGTCTGCTGTGTGAGATATCTGGACGTGTGAATGTCTGTATTTTTAAAAATGACACAAACATCTTCTCCCAGTGTCCATTATTCAATATCTTCCCTTTTATGCAGCTTGCGTATAAATAGTTCTGCAGCCCTTGGAGGTCCTGTGTTTCTACCAGGCTAATAGCGTGAGGATGACCAGGAGAGCAGCAAGCTTAGGGCCATGACCACTGACAGCAAAAGGAAGGAGGCTGCTTGTGGTTGCAGTGTTCCTATGGTGCTAGAAGTCCTTCATCAGTTGAGTCTTCTTGGGAAAACAAGGGCAATCTGAATTTCTAATGTAGCAAAACAAGCAAGAAAAAAAAACCACTTTTGAAGGTCCTTTCTATGCCTCATTAAAAAACTGTAAGAGAGCCAAGTGAGGTCTCACTGCTCAGTCCTTCTAATCTCCTTAACTTTGTAGTGCGTTTGTTTGGGTTTTCTCCCCTGCATTTGTGATGGCGATAAGTCCTGACAGCCATGAGACAACCTTTCTGAGTCCTCAGATTCACATTCAGCATTAAGGACTGAGGAGCAGCAGTTGTGCCTCCCTCCACATTCACCAGGCTGGAGACCAACTTTCTGACCTATATATTTATCCAGGTACTTAGCCAAATTGGTTATTTTTCCATGCAATCTCCTGCATCTCCAGTGTCTCCATATCTGAACTTCAGAAAAATGAGTAAATTCTTTTGGCATTATGTTGCAGTGGCTGCTGGTGCTCAACAAAAATGGAGAAGCCTCCAATAGCCAGCCAGAAGAGCTATATATGTCATGGATTTGCCACAATGACATTAAAGACTCACGCTTTTCCACAACCTTTTAAAGTGTATATAATTCAAAATTTATTTGACCTTTCTGGATGATTTTTTTTACATAGATCCATTTTGACAGTTGTTTCTTCCTCTCATTTTGGGATACTTTGGCATCACAAAAGTGCATGTCTACTCAGAGACCAGATGTGTCTTCCAGTAACAATTACATAGCACAGGGTAATAAACCTATTGTTTAGCCCAGTAAATCAAGCTGTTTAATCAAAGAAGTCAGATCGCTATTTCTCCACTGTACATTTATAATGCTTTGTTTGACTCCTTATACACTCATGCACATATACATACATACACAAATATATGTGTTTTAATGCATTGAGCATCGTGATCTGCAGCATGGGAAAAGTGAAGCCCCCATGTTAGCGAGGGGCTGCT
>NW_010175789.1:37049-47562 GCF_000695765.1 Mesitornis unicolor
AAAATTTCCCCTCTAACCCCTCTAACCAAGCCCGGGTCCCAGGGCTGAAGTTTTGCTGAGCTGGGATCCTCAGGGGTGCAAGCTGATGCTTCAGTGGCAAGTGCCTTGCTACCTCCATGGCAGGAACAGCACTTTTCCTGGGATGCATTGGGCAGGTAGGAGAGAAATTTAAGAGGTGCCCTGGCCCACAGCTGAGGCAGCTTACAGGATGGATGATTAGCCATCCTTGGCCTTAGAAGGAAGTTTAGAGCTGCCAGAAAAGCCAGGTTGAGTCAGCAGGGAAAGGTGGGTGCTGCCGATTCACCCAGGCTTCCTCATGCCATTGTAGCTTCCGCCGCTTTATGGCTTGTCTGCAGTTTCCCCCCAACTCCAGATAGGAGAAAACATATCATCCCCATTAAATGCCTTTCCACAGGATTACATCTCTCTGGGGCACTCCTGCATGGGCAGCTCTTCATGTTGTAGGCTTCCAGCACCAGGTTTAGCTCAACTAAGCCTTTTGCTATATAAATAAGCTGTTGGCAGACAAAGCACATACAGGGGCTGTGTCCTGACAGTAAATCCTGGTTTCTGCCCTGAACATCCACCTAGCCCTTCAGCAGTTCATCTTCCAACCATGCTTTTGCACATCATCCTTCATTCTGGCCTTGAAGCTGTCTGTTGCCATTTTATAATATACTGTGGGAATAGGATATATCCAGTTCTTCTTCTAGGACTTTGCTCCCTTTAATGCTACCTGGTAAACAGCAAATGGCACTTGATGTGCTGCTACCCTTTCTCTGTGTCTGTCTATTTAAACCTTTCCTGTGCAATTTTTGGGTAAAAATTTTAACAAAAGTCAATCCAGGCCATTTATCCTATCAAAACTGCAGGCTTGAAGTCATTGCAGTTTCCATGCTGTAACCATCTGAATTACGTGATATCAAAAAAGCCTGATGAGCTCTTCCAAGAGGCAGCCACCAAAGCTTCCTCCTGTGTCAGCCTGCTGTCCTCTGCCTCAGAGATAGGTAGTCCCAGCTCCCTGAGACCAAAAAAGTGTCTTAAGTTATTGCCAAAAAGGAGAGAGCACTAAGAGTCAAGAGATTCAGGCTTGTTTCCCAGATTTGAAACAGTTGTCCTTTATGGACTTGTGCAAAGAAAATGCACTTGTTCTCCACTTCCTTTGGATCCTTATCAGGAAAACTAGAATAACATTTCCTTACTCCCAACACATCCTGCACATCAGAGGGTAAGTTTTACAGGGAAGGAGCTAGGTCTTGCTACAAACAGGTACAGCACAACCAGGTCCTGATGTGGAGGGAGTGGGGGATGGCAGGATCATTTTCTGAATGCAGAGAGGCATAACTCAGCTGGGTGTTTCTTTAAACTCCCTGATAAACTGTCAGAGGTTAGAAACAGCTACAGTTTCCTCAAGATCAACAGGGATCATATTCCCCACCGAAAAGCCAGACTGGGGTCACCTGAATTTTACAGCCCTGCAACCTTAAGATGCTGTAGCTTCTCTGGTGAGGACATGGTTTTACGGGAATAGAGTGTTTATGGGTGGATGATGGCTTTCACCTGGCAAGTCAGAGAACCAGCAACAAAGCTAACAAATTTTTGCACTATCTGTTTTGCCTGACAGTGCTACAGCTCTCAAACCCTTGAGGAGAACTTCTTTTGCTTCCATGTTATTTTTATTTCTGCTGTGTCATTCAAGAAGTTATAATGTTAACACCACCAGGTGATTTTCTTACATGGAGCCTTCCAAGGTCATAGTACATGGATGAGTTTGGTTTCATACTGGGAAATGTGCAGTTCTTGCATCAGGTTGCATATTGAGAAGAAACATTGCTGTTGGAGAAGATTTTCTCTTTCCTTGGGTATTTATGTCAAGGGATCCTTCCTTGGACCAGGTTTTGACTGGAGATTTTTGGTGGAAGCGACTGACCTGCATAGTGCCTACCTGTGCTGATGATATTGGCATCTCACTCCAAAAATTGGTCATCTCTGCATGTCTGGTGTCTCTATCACCGGTGAGCTGCAAGGTACAAACTTCTGCTAGAGTTCAACAGAGCAACACGACAAACTGCCCAGAAAAAGCAGCATTTTAATTCTAAAGAGCCTTTTAGATGCCAGTGTCACACATGTCCCCAGTGAGAGACAAAACCATTCATGCTGATGGGCCAGTCTGGGCCTGTGAGCCAAGTGGACCTGAGAGCAGGAACAGCTGGATTTCAGCAAACTATTAAAGTGCTGCAGCCAGAAGCCATCACTGTGGACCTGTTCACATACCACAGACCTCTGAGGAGGATCATCTGCATAATTACAGGGATCACAGATCTTCCACTTTCCCTATCAATGAACATTTTCCCTTTGGGTACAGTATGTTCCTGCAGATTTCAGCGATAAACTGCTCTAATGGCCTTTACAGTCATCTGATTTAGCTACAGAAAAATGTCCTAGCATGGGGCTGGAAACGCAGCTCCCCGCCACATGAATCTGCATGGGAACAGGGTGTGTGCAGCACGTTCCTTCTGCGGATAAGCTAATCCTTTCTGCAGATAAGAACTGCCAGCAAAACGTAGCCTGAAAAAGTAGTTACCGGGGTTGTTTATTTTTTAAAGGATGGATAGAATTTCAGAGCGATAAAATAATTTCCTTGAAATACTTTCATTCACATAATTTACTTCCTTTTGAAAGGCTTTATCTTTCCTTTTGCTGAACTATTTTTTTTTTTCACTCCTAAGCAAGGAGCAGAGATGGCCCTGATCTGAATGGGGGGATGTGCAGCTACAAGACAGCGTTTTGTGATACAGAGAGCACGTGCCATGCCAGCTGGAGCTAACGTGCATGAAGGGGGGACAACGAACACCCCAAGAGCCCCTTCAGTAAATGTCGCATTGTACTGGTAAATGTCTCACTGTGTTAATTCACAGGAGCCCTGCAGACAACTACAATGAAAATTGTTGTGTGGTACCACTGCCCAGGCTGCAACCGTGGCTTGAATCATGTTGGTGGGCTACACCTTTTGGGGAGGGAGCTGATGAGAGGTGCAGACAGGGCACCACCACCTGTCCATTGTGGCCAGCTCAAAGGGATGGAACTGGACATTTATTTTTCAGTGAGGGCTGAGCTTCTTTGATTAATCACATGTAACTCTAGGCAAAAAAACAAACAGTGCAAAGTTTTCTATAAAGCCACAAAAAGCTGGCAGTGCTGAAGAAGTGGTGAAAAATGAATTGTTTTTTAAAGTCATGTAATTACTTTAGTAAGGTCAGGAGCCAAAGCCTGGAAAACTCTACAGAGCAAAAAATCAAAGCCACTGAAAAAAAATAAAGGGTATATCTCTGGCTTAAATAGTGGCCTGGACTTCGTAGGGTATCCTCTACCCCTGCTGTGCAGTGCAAGCTGCCTTCTGGAAAGTGGATTTGCAAACAGGACGATTTAGTCTGACGGCTATGGAAATCAGGAAAGTGCTACAGGATGGGGCAAGGAGTCCAGCACTGGTGGGCTTGTCCTCACCCCTGAAATCTGAGAGCCCGCTGTCCTGAGGCTGGCACACTGCTGATGTGGTAGACAACAATAAGGGGGAAGCATAAAATGTTACTCACAAAATAGGTCAAAAGAGGAAAAAATGGCTGAGCCTTCTCCTCAGGCTGGCTGACCCATGCTGCAGCCTGCAGCACGTGAGGACATCACGTCCAGATGTGTTGGGCCATCAGACTTTTTGCAGCCGGTTTGATGGGCAGCATCTTTCAGAGGGTTTAATTGACCCCGCTGCAGAGAGGCGATGCAGAAGATGAGGATAGTCTTCAGCTCCTAAACTATAGCAACAAGGGAGCAATGATTCATCGAGTTTGCTCTGTAAGGGATTTTGTAGGTTTACCTGGCAGAAGTGTGTCCGTGAATGCAGTTTTGTATTATAGATACAAACATGCGTATATAGATGGTATCAATTTAATGGGGGACAAAAGGAGAAAGAGGGGATTAATGCCTCCTCTGGTCCTCCATATTAGCCACCAGGTATCAACACCTATCCCTATTCCTCTACAATGGCTACATTATATACTTCCTCCCAGTCCTTTCAGATTACTTGAAGCTGCTTCTATCTATTTTTGGGCTGTCTGCTAGCCCATTTCCTAGTACTCCCCAAGCACTCAGCAAGCAGAGTGCTATACAGATCTAAAAGATGAAAGATACATGAAAAGCAGGTGAGGAAGCAGAGTTACAGTAATGGAAACTTAACAGGATATCCACCAGTGTAATTCCACTGATGTAAATGGCAACTAACTCACATAGGCAAAAATCGTGACTGGAGTTGGGTCCATTGCTGCAAGATGGTGAAAGGATGGCACCTCCAGAAGCTGAGCAAATTGCATGTTTCCTAGAGAAAACTTCAGTAGAGGAGAAGCAAACACAACCAGAACTAAAGCAAATAGAAATGCAAACATATCTGGACAGGGATTGATCTGAGACCAAATGAGAAAATTAAAGTGAGTGGCATGGGGCTCCTGAAAGGTCGTACGATATGTTCTTATCCTGTATTCCACAGGGAGGACAGCAGAATAATTCTTAAAAACCAGACGTTGTTCTTGGAGTAACTGTGTTCTTGCAGCTTTGACAGTCTAAGGATGTAAATGAGGCAAAGCCTATGGGGAGAGGTAATACTTGCCAGTGGATCAGCTAAATATCATTGAGAGAAAACAGCACATGAGCCTCCTGTGGGTACCTTCTCCATCAGGCACTCATTGTGTAATATAAATTGGCTTAATATAAATTACATTAGGAGAAGTAGGTATAAGTGCCTGACAGGATGATGGCAGGCAATTGGCTCTGTGCAAAGGCAGTAACAGCCATGATTTGGTTGTAACACTGACAGGCTGTAGATGTGAGCCAGGCAAGAGTACAGGGAGAAGTAATGTTGTGCAATCTATATGTATAACTGCATTGTGCAGCCAGATGCAGCATCTCTGGTCTGTCGTCTCCTGGGACAGAACCACGTAAAGGTTTGTTGTTTCTATTACAAGACCTTCTAGAATAAATTACACTTGAAATGCAAAATGAAATCAATAATAATACAAATGAGTGGCTGCAGTTTATGTGATTTCTATATCAATTTTTCATCTTCGATAGCTTTTTAATAAAGCTTAGCATCAGCTGTTCCAAGCACACTTAAAATAGGAACTGATAAATTTTCCCAACACTCCAGTAAAACAGGTAAGCTGCCTTACGTGTTTTAACAGATGTAGAACACTAAGTCAAAAAGGAAAGAGGTTTGTCTGAAGGCTTAGAGAAAGCTTGCTGCAGAGCCTGAGACTACACCTGAGGCTTCCTAATGCCCTACCTGCTATTTGGCCATCTGACCTTTCCTCCAAAGACACTAATGTAGGATCTTGCATAGAGTTTGAGATCTCCCAGGGCACTCACAATTGGCCTAAGTGGTTTCCTATATAAAAACCCAAGTGAAAATTCTCTGTCTATAAATCTGAAATTAGGAACTCTGCAGCGGGGAGGAGAGAGTATTAAACTAGCCTAGGGCACAGGAAATCCCTCCTCTCTGACTTCTCAGTAGGATTGAGCCTTAGTCTCATTAACTCCAGCCTCCCACTGCTAAAACCCCATAAAACTGTGAAACAGGAATGCTATTAGAAGAAATCCATGCAAAATTCAATGGTATATATTTTATATACATACTGTATATACAATGAACATAATTTATATGGTGTGGTCAACTCAGCGCATAATGAGTAGGTCCTTAGCACCAACACCTAACAAAAAGGGAGAAGTTCTCCTCGGATCTTATTTTTGTGCTGGCATCATCTCATTCACTTAAGCTTTTCTCTTCCTCTTGTTTCCCTATGCTCACCTCCCATCAGAACACCTTGTTTGTGTGTGTACCATTACCTGCTGTGTTTCCACAGTAGTTGTCACCTTTGGATTTCTTACTTGCTTCAGTAGTGTGAAGAAAATGCAACTTTGTGGCCTGTAGTGACAAAAAATTTCCAAAAGCCTCTGAATTTATTAAAAAAACCTATAACAATCCTTCCCAGAAGTCAAACCAATCTCCTTGGAGGGAGATTTCTTTCCAAAAAAAGAAAAAGAAGCTCCCGCACCTACTGTAGACCAGATTCTCCATTTGCAAAGCTGGAAACCAGAAGCCATTCCTCGTCAGCACAATTACAGCCGTGCAAAATCGCTACTGCTGAGCAGGGTCACGGACCCCTCAGTTACGGGCTCACCTACGCAGATGACAGCTTGAGCAGAAGAGTCGATTGCGGGGGAAGAGCTGGCTGCAGGCCAAAGCCGCTGCATTAGCTGGCTTTGACATGCAATATTTGCTGCTCTTTCTCACTGGGACTGAATTATTTCTCTTTCTTTCTTTGCAATCCCATGGTAAGCCAAAGATGCCAGCACAGCTGAGGGAGCCTGCCTGCATGAGATGCAGCAGTATTCAATTTTTTTGGCCAAATATTTTCTGACTTGCTCCCAGCGAGTGAGACCTGTCTTGTTTGAGCTCTCACAAAGCTAATGAGACCTTTTCCCTCAGGTAAAGCAAAGTAAAGGCAGGAATAAAATAGTAAAAGCACTGTTGAATTAGATAGTCTACCTTTGGCAGTGAGCAGTTTCTGAAATAGGAGGACACTCTCTCTCAGCAAAGGAAAACCAAGAAAACTTCATTTGCAAGGATGGAATTGCATGTTGGCTCCTTGAAGCCATTGAACACAGAGCTTTCTGTCCAGCTTTATCCTTGCTAAAGGCAAAGAAAAGCCTCAGAGAGACCACTGGAAGCCACCTCAGCCATGGGCAGAAGCTGACAATGCAGCAATGACTCTCAGAGTAATGACAGTAAGGAGAAATAGAGCAAAGCTTTTGAAAGTGGAGAGTAGAGTAGAAAGAGCAGCTCACTAGTAAATGAACAAATAGACAAGAACCAACCAAATCCTTGAAAAATTAAATGAAAAAAACCAACCAGACAAGTTCTGGTTGACACTAGTTTATACCATTCTTATCTATGTTATTCCTTACGTCATTAGGTCTGATTTTAAGTAATCTTTTATTACTTAATTATTACATAATTTTTAATTACATAAAAATATCCCCTTTCCCCTCTGCATTTGGCTCACCTGTAGTGCAAACCCTAAAGCAAAGCAAAGCCAAGACTTGGTGACCACCAAATCTAGAATGATTTGCCTTCTGAAGCATAAGTTGAATAGTTCCCAGGAGCTGGAAGCAAGTGTAGGAGGCAGATTTTGTCGGCAGTGCAAGACCAAAAGCATTTCCCATTGCACTGAAAGTTCAGGATCCTGAGGAAGAGAAGTTGAGATAATGTCATATAATGCCTTAGCTGAAAAGTGGGAGACCATGATTTGCAGGACAGTCCTTGCAGAGCAGACTAACACAACCTTGATCGTGTTTAGAGCTGTTTTGAGACAATATGCATTTTTTCTACCTGTGTTTACACCATTCTCAGTGAGACTGGACCAAAGAACTTGAATTCATGACTGAGTGGCCAGTGTGGCTTCTGAAGAAGCACATAAGCAGGGTGTCAGAGCTGGATACAGCTGCAAAGCGAGCGGCTGCAGAGCTTCCCATGTCATCTTGTGACACCACCCATGTGCTGGATGGTGTTAATGGAGAAGAATGGCAAAGGCCCACTTAATCCCCACCAGTAGATCTGCTCCTGTAATGTTGCCAAGTCAAGATCCCATGCCAAGTGTTTGCTGCAGCAGTTCTCCCCTGTGCAGAAAGGCCCTTGGTAGGTTCCCAGCCCAAATTGGCCTGCTTTCCTCCCATTTCTCCATGACATGTCCAGAGAGGTGGGAAAGAGGTGCTTTCCTTGCAGTGCAGAGGCCATCTCCAGGCTTGATGGCGACATGAAAACCTCCAGCACTGCAAAGTCAGGCCAAGGGATTTCCTTCCAGAGGCCCCTCCAGCGGAGGTGTGGCAGAGCGTGCAGACACCCAGCACTGCAGCAAGCCAACACCGCACGCTAAGCACATTTGACATGGTAGCTGAAAAAAACCCCACATTTAAACAAGCAATACTATGAACTTTAATGAGCCTCAGAGCAGTACTCAGTAGCCTTTTGTCTGTGACAGACAAAAAGGGGGAGGTATTGGTCTGCAAGGCTTGGCAATCAGAAAATAGTTTGCATTATGGGGAGCAAAGAGTGAAGAAACACTGGCTCTGAAAGAAGTAAAATGTGGTGCTCACTGAAAGGACGTAGGAAGTGGCAGCAGTAATGGAACAACTGATGCACCTGAAAATCACTAGATGAGAGTGTGTCAAGGTAAACAATTAATTTTTAGCAGCACCTGTTCCACAAAAGACATTCACAGCACTTGAAGCAAAATCATGGGCTGAACGTACTTAAAAAAACCAGAACAATCCAGTTGAAGGTAAGAGCAGTTATAAATAACACCAGTAACAAGAGAACCATATCAAACAGGATTTTGATCATGCAGAGAGCAGCAGCAGTCACTTGAACAGCTGAAAGGCAACAAGGGCCAGCAACTGATGCTCAGTGACAGGGACCCACTGGGGATGCAAGGAGGTGTGTTACCTTTGGGGTTTTCAGTAACGTGCAGTCTACGCCACGCTGGATTTGTGTGTGACCTTGAAGAAGCCATCCAGCGTGTTTCAGTGTCCTGACATAAAATAGTCTTTATGAGGGAGAGTCTGCAAGGGTGTGTAGAGCACTTTGTGAGGCTCAGAAAGAGACGCTTGCGTTTTGGGGTTGAGAATTGGTTAGTGTCTGAGAGCGTTTATGACCACCCGTATTTATGACCACCCTCTCTCTGTAAGGAGAGCTCGAGGTCTCAGCAGCTCGGTCAGCAGTGGGACAGCCCCAGGAGCAGTATGGCTCCTGTTGCTATCCCACCTTAGAAGTGGAACTAAAATCCAGTTTTTAATGAATACAGCTGTAACCCTCATACCCAAACCTGCAACTAAGTAAGCAGCTGTGGCGGTTGCCAACATACACAGGCAAATGAGAAGTTCATCCTGGAGTCCTATCTTTCTTGATGCTCCCTGTCTCTAAGGGTTTGATCCCTTGCCTGAAAAACCTCTGTGGCTCTCTCTGGGTCTGGCTTGTTTGTACCCCAAAACTCCTTTGTTCCTTTTCCTCTGATTCTGCATGGCTTTTTGGAGGTATGGACTGCCTGAGTGCAGATAACCACAGGTACGCACAGAGCCCCTGACAAACTCTTTTCAATCACTGTCCTGTGTTGTAGGCATGGACAATTCCATCTCCACTCCACTGTCACCAAGTGCAGATCCTCTCAGGGAAGGATTAAATATCTCCTTTTGATTCCCTGAAACAGCCCATAACTGAGGGACAGACCAGTCCCCAAGCAGCCTGAACACCTTTGTCTACAGAGGACCAAAGGTAAGTCAAAGTTTTGAGCCTGGCCCTCATTCCTTTACCACACTGCCTCTGTACAGCTCTTGCTCACCACGTTAAAGAGACGGTGGCTCTTGGCGTTACCCCATTTCCTCATTGATCTGGATCCCAGCTGCAGATATTCCCATTTTCAGTTGATCCTTTTTGTTTACAGCCAGTGTAAGGTGTGATGCGACCAGAATAAAATGCACTGGATGTCCTCCCGCGCACGGTGCTCTCACCGTGGTGGCATTCCCTTGCCAGAGGAAGCAGCCGGGTGAACCTCACTGCAGGGCATTACGGTAATCTAATCAGAAGGAGATAAGAGACTGGATGAGCTTTGCAGTGTCTGATATGGATAAACACCAGACCAAAGCTTGTCAGCATTCGTGAGAGAATAAACTGAAGCGTTTAGATAGCAGCAAAAATGATCATCCAAATGATGAGAACTATTGAAACGAGATATAACTGGCGACTCACATTTTGAAAGCAAAACCAAACTCATTTCATCCATGTCTCTGTACTTACCCACTTCCTTTGGCAAGAGAAAAGAAGCTTTAGTTTGATTAGCTGGCTTGACTGAACACTACTCTGAGCTGACAAAACACTTCTCGAGGACTAATTTATTGCATGAATATAACATATTTTTCTTCTCACAGAATACCCACAAACACATTGCAGTTTCCTTACATATTTTTCTTTGAATTTTTTTGGCACATTTTCATGAATTGTTTGCGAGTCCGCTGTTTGTGGTATTTAATGCCTGGAATCCGAGCGGCTGGTTGGTGGCAGTTGGTCACGTATATCACATGCTATTATTAGTCCCTGGCTGAGACTGTCCTTCATTGAGTCCGATTCAATGTCCTTTGATGTCAATGAGAGTCACTTTCTTTGACTTCAGTGCACTTGGATCCAGCCCTTTGTTAAGGAAGGAACTGGAAGAAGCCAGTGGGGTTTCAAGTCTCTTAAGCTGGACTCAGATTTATTTGGGAACTCAGCAAACATTCATTTCTTCCCACTCAGGCCTTTCTCAGCTCCACTCCTAAGAAAAAATGAAGTTTTAACATCTGTGGAAACCGTCACTTTTTTTGCTTGTGATTTGTGTGGTTATTCAGACCAGTGAAAAATGGGCATAAAATGGTGCCCTGC
>NW_010175789.1:47593-48397 GCF_000695765.1 Mesitornis unicolor
CACACTCCTCACTGGTGCATTCAGCAAATATCAGAGGAGTGAAGGATGAAGCTCAACACTTGGACACAGGGTTTGCTTTCAATTTAATCTTAACATTGGAAGACAAAAGCTCTTCCTGCACCTCACCCCATGGAAATCCACAATTTAGAAGTTCAAAACCCTTCTTTCTCACCAGGAGGCACCCACTTCCTCCCAAACGCCTCCATTTCTTCCTGTCTATCTCCCTAGGCTTAGGGCCTGTTGCCTCCGGGCACCTCCAAACCCATGTCCAGATGATAAGCTGCTGCAGGAGGACTGGTAAGCCTGTGTAAGTCAAGGTGCCTATTTTGATTGCTAGCACTCGTGGTGCCATGAGGCAGCAGAAGAGCCAGGAGGACTGACATGGAGATTTTTCTTTTCCTGCACCTTGAGGGCAGTGCTGTGCTGGCAGCTCATTTAACTTTAAGACTGTCTGCATATAAAAATACAAATTGTCTTCCCTTCAAAATCTGGTTTATAAATAGCCCTATTTGAGGAGTATATAAATAAGTAATCATTTGGAACACAATATTAGAGCTCCCTTCTTTAATTAAATGGTTGCTTGATGCATTTCAAAGCTCTGCTCTGGCTCAATCTTCCTGCATCTCTGTACTTTTCCTGTTATGAACAAACCTCGGCTAACTGCACCATGAATTTTAAAGCAAACTAGATGGCGCACAGTAATAGGACTATTAATATCCTAATTGCTGAGCTGCGCTTGGGACTGGCCCATTCTCACACAGACACAGGAAGAAATAATGTCTGAGACATGCTCTTAAGCAGGAA
>NW_010175789.1:48428-67776 GCF_000695765.1 Mesitornis unicolor
CGTCACTGGTCAACACCTGGCTTACAGGAGAACATAGAGAAAATATTCTAATGAAAGGGTGCATACTTTTTTTCCTCTCAACCCACATAGCATTTGCTAGAGACAGCCAGGAATGTAATCCTGACTATTCAGCCCAACCCCTCTTCTGTTCCTGAATGCCGCTGGAGGGTGAGTAGAAAGGCCATGCGTTTCCCTTTGTTGGAGCGCATTCTTCGTGTAATCCTGGGATTGGGTCAGACTTTTTTTTAGCATCACAGAAGTGGGGAATGGAAAAGACACATGACATGAGGCCAACAGTTCACCCCATCCCCAAGCAGGATTATTGACTCTGTTGCATTTGTTGACTCTGATTCATCCACAAGGGCTTTGTCTTGTCCAGTTTTAAACTTTTGAAGTCGCATAAGTTTTGCTCTTTTCCTGGGGTGCTGTTAGAAAGTAAATCTTAATAAAAGCTTCTTGATTTCAAGGTCTATAGGTGCCTTTTCTTAATTTCACCCAACTGCTCATGCTGTCCTCTTAAAGGATATCAAATGCTTTCCTTGGAGTTTTAGGAGACTGCTGGTGACTGTTTAGCTCTTCTGTACATATTCAGCAGGTTCTTTTTTTGCTTGCAGGCTGGAGTCAGATTTCCCCAGCACATCACTCTTCACTTCTCACGCAGGCTTGTGAGCAGCTGCCAACCAACCAGAAGCAGAGCATCTCTTTTTTTTCCCCTGAATGACAGGAGGGAAAGGACAGGAGGCTCAAGCTAGAAGAATGCAAGGAAAATCACAGCCTTTGCCTCCAGCTGGTTTGCTTATATACTTGTCTTTTGGGAGGGAGAGAAGGAAAATAATTCATGTCAAAAGATGGCTGGTTTTCATCTGACATGCATGGACCTAAAACTTCCCTGGAGCCTTTCCCCAAAAGGCAACTTAAAGTGTGTGTGATGTAGTTTTGGGTCCACACAATGGTATTAAAGGCAAATTTGGTGTCTAGAGCAGCCCTGGAAGAACATAGATAGTTACACAGCGGAGCTGGGAAGGAGATGAGGCATGCTTCGTAGAAGCTCCGTCAGTGCAGTGTCTAACTTGCTATGTTATTGTATACAACGTGGTGTATACGATATCTATGGTATCATATACAACCTCCTAAGCCCTTTGGTGGCCATTCATTACTCCAGTTTCACTGAGCAGATGGTTTCTCCTTCTCCCCCACCTGAGACCAATGCCCACCAACCAGCCAGATGCTGCTACAGCTCTAAACCAACAGCCGCCCTTCAGCCTCAAAGGAATGGACTGGTCCTCATTCCCAGAGGCTTGCACGGCGGCACCTAGAGAAAGCTCGTGTGGGACCAGCCCTGTTCAGTGTGTGTTGCACACATGATTCCACCACAATCCCATGAGAGGCTTTGGAGCTCAGCAGTTGTTTGTCTTGGGAGCTCCTGAAAGGTCAAGTTAGTAAGGTTTGTGTTAAGATTTGCTCAAATACCCCACAGAGATGAGCTGCTTTTAAAACCCATGTTTAAATCCCCTTTGAATTTGCAGAGCACTGTTTTCAGTTGCCAGGCACCTTCTTTTAGCCCTCTAAGATATGCCCTCTACATTAGGATGATGCTTACGCATTATACAAGTGTGCCATTTCCTTGCCCATGTTTTCTTTTGGACTTCTAAATATGCAGCGATAGTCAACAGAAGAGCTGATGTTCAGAGTAAATATAGGTGTACATTTCTAAGTACACGTCATAAAGCTATCGTGAGTTCTTTGTAATCTCACACAATTTACTTGGCTGCTTTTGCTGTTTTAAAAATGAATCTGCCTGATGCCAAGTTCAGGTGATGAACAAGTGTTGGAGGGAAAGCTGCTGTGGGAGGGGGATCACGCAGAGCTGCTTTTATGTTTTCTCCAGCTCTCTGGAGCTTGGGAGGGGAGGAGTGGCTGACCAGGCAGGAGAGATGTGGCATCAAGGCACATGGTGGGGCTGTGACAGGGCTGGGAAGGCGCTCAGGCACAGAAGAGATGCAGCTCAGGAAAAGCAATTTTTTCAATTAAAAAGAGGAAGCAGAGATACAACCTCACTCACTTTGCTCCTTATTGTTAAGCACTTGGAGTGGAGTTTCTTCCCAGGAATGTTGTCAACATCCAGAAGCGGTTCTTCTCGATTACACATCATCTTCTGTTAAGTTGCTTGAGGCTTGTGTTTTAACAGCATTATTCAAAATAACAGTGGTCCGTCTTTTATCAATTAGGAGAACAATGGCAGAATCATCTTTCACTAATCCCTAATCCTCCTCACAACTTCTTGAGATCCCCATTCGCAGAATCTTCCTTTTATTTACATGTTTGTCAAGATGGCAGCTGTAGGATTGGATCAAATATCTTTCAGATTCTCGGACATTTTGAGCCTCATAAAGAGAGTAAATATCAGACCTAAAAAAGAAATGTTTAGGGAACAGTGAAAGAAAATCTCTGTTTGAAGTTAGAAATTGTATAATTGCAGTAATTGTGGGATATAAATGAGGTATCAGCCATGCTCCACGTATGTGTGACCATAAGGACTTCATGAGATTTATTCCCCTTCACAACAGACCAAAGTGTGGCCAGCTGATCGTTAAGCCGATGTCTGAAACTGGCAATGGGAGTTTTGTCTTTGTCATACTTGGTTTCTAGAGCAGGTGTAAAGACTTTGTCTCATGGTGCTACAGAAAGCAGGATCATGCAACAGTTTAAATCTATGGGCACTTCTTAATATGACAAATGGGGTTGAGATACAAAGCCTGGAGCCACTTGCCAATTTCCAGTTTTTCTCCTGTTTTAGGTCACAGTCCCCTGCCATGCAGTGTCACATCAAAGTGGTATTTGGCATTCTGGCTGGGTCCCATCCCCAGGATTGATGATCATCATTGGATAGAGACTGAGTAACGAGAAACAAAGACATCTTCCAAGTACATTTTGGAACAGTCTTCTTCCTTTACCAGTCATAACCAATTCTGCAATGATCTGGCATTGGCCCTTAGCAGCTCTTTCAGCACTTGCTCTGAGAGGCTCTCTTCAGCTATTCTTTTCCACCCTGACTGTTTTTCCAGACAGATCCCTACTGAGCCGATGTAGTCATGCAGTAAACACTGCTAGAAGCAGGCCAACATATGGTATCACTTAGGTACAGAGCAGTCCCAGCACCATTGTAATGGTATTTCGGTATCCCTGGTTCCACTTCTAATCCCAATCAGTCAGTTCATTTGTGCACAAAGTGGGGAGGAAAAAGAGATGTTAAAGAAACTTTTATAAGTCATGGGAAGAATTTTCATTTGATACTATGCCTCATGCCATCAAGAGGAAGAGACCTAAGGTCAGGAGGAGAATAATGCCCAACAAGCACTTGGCTCCATAGTCATTTGATTGTTCTGCTACAGGCAAGGTCAGTGAGATGTTAAATTAAAATAGCTTTAAAGTCTTGAAAATTAGACTAGTATACACCTTACCCAAGCATTGCTGACCTAATACAAGAAATGCGAGCCACTGCAAATGCAAACAACTCTGACAAACATGAGCCACAGGGACCTAACAGAAGACTATGAGTCCCACTGCACTTCTCAGTGTTTCAAGCAGCAGCTGAAGGTAGGACTGCAGGCAATACAATAGGAATCAGGTGTGAAAAGGGGAAGGAAATTCTGGTGTTCAGCAAGAGTGAACTACTTGGGACCTTGTCAAGTCATCTCCTCTGGGCTTGCTTGCAGGACTGGAGCAGTATAAAGTTTCTGAAGATTACACTGGGAATCCAGATGTTTGGCGAAGGAAGTTGCTGGAAGCCTCCCAGAAAACAATGACAGGCTGCTGTTGTGAGGAGCACCTGGTTTTGCAGCAACTCAAGCGTGGCCAGAAACAGTGGGGTCACAGTCTGCCTGCACCAGCATGGTCTGGCAGGACAGGAGCAATAGTTGTATGAAGGGGAGGGTGAGGATGCTATTTTGTCTCATAAGTGGGGAGCATTACTGTGGTTGGCAACCCTGTACAAACCAACTGTCTGCCCACCAAGTTGCTTTTACCCAGCATGCAGCACCTGAAGACTCAACCACAGTGGTCTCCTGACAAAACATGGCTCTAAGCAATGGGGAAGTTTGAGGACTCAGGTCTGGTCCTCTGGGCCAGGTAAAAATGTGAAGTCCCAGGTCTCAGGCTGCAGCTGCTATGCAGAAGGGGACTCGGGGCCCTAGAGACAGGGGAAGGGGAGCAGAGAGGTTATGGTTGGGTTTGGTTCCAGCTGAAGCCTTAATGCAGGCACAGATTGTGGCAGCTGGATCCCCTCTCAGAGAAGCCAAGGTAGAACATTTGGCCTCATTTATGACAGCAGTAGATACCATCCCTCACCAAAATTAGCATATGGGAATTGTATAATAACATACAAGATAAACCGCACAGAAAGGAGGACGTGCCTAAGCCGTATAGAAAAGAATCAAAAGATTGTTCTTGCAGTTTAATGGTCCAGATGGGTACCTGTGGGCACAAAATCCTTTGGAAAACCTTTTTTTAGGAAATCAGTTTTTTTCAACAGGAAATCTAAAGGTACTCAAGGAGTTCAGAGTCAACCTCAGCAACATGGTGTTCACATGTGCCTCAGCACATGCTTGCAGATGTATCACACACCATATTTTTAGTTGTGGGTAACTAAAGAGGTAGAAGTGCATCTATATTTGGAGCCATAAATGAGGCATCTTACAACTACTGAGCAGTACAGGCTCCTCTTTCCTGCAAATTAAGCCACTTGTCTTCTTTAGGACCATCAGCTTCCAACACCCACAATTAAACTGTGAAGTTTTTGAGGTTTGTTAGACATCCTTACGCAGGGAGGCCAGCACAACAGAATGCAGCAGGCCACCTCTTCTATAACAAGATCATCACTAATGAGAATGTGTTATCCTACATTTCCCAAATCAATTATAATCTTGCTCTTTTTTGGATCCTTAACTTGAAGCAACTTGAAGTAATTGCAGTCTTCCAAAGATAGGTGTTCAACGCCTTCTGAAAAAAATCAACCTGATTTTAAAAGTACCTTATATTGAACAACCAAAAATTGAGGCAATTTGAAAATGTTGGCTATCCTAAGGGACAGTATGGTTCATTTTCTTGCTGGAATGCCCTTGTATTGACTCAGTCCTCAATCAATGAAAGATGCTGGGACTGGTGAGTGGTTGCCTAAACACAAATAAGAGAGACATGGTGATCTCAAATAAGATATGAATATTGTAGGTTGACCTGTTACTGAGATGTTTACCGTACAGAACTTCTTGTGATTTGTTGGTTTTTTTCTAACTTCAGGTCTTAAAGAATAAAATCAGTTCTTGAAGGCTTTTGAGAGACCACATGAAGACTGCAAGCTGCAGCCTGTATCCACATCACCTGAAGTGCTACCGGGGCCTTTGGTGAACCTCCAGTTCAGGTAGGAAAACAGCTGCTGTGGACCTGTTGGGGGAAAAACAAACGGCCTCCAGCAGCTCATGGAGATCCCTGAAGTTAGTCCTTCAGGAGGGTGCAACAGAGAGTGTGGCTTGGTTTTGCAGACCGTTTGTCTCTAAAAGCTCTGTTCTTGCAGTAGCACAAAAAGTGCTGACATGTCACTTTGTTTGTTAGTACCCAGATTCACAAAAGGAAGGAAGGGCAAATAGGAAAGCCACTTGGGTGCTCAAAGCAAGCCTGGGTGAGGACTGCAGTACTGGAGTCCCCGTGCAAACAAACACCGTGATACGCCCCAGAGGCAATGAAGGCAGAAGACTTCATCACTGAGTGCAAGTACCAGAGGCTGCAGAAGGGAGGCATAGCCCAGGGCTGCAAAAAAATGAAAGTCAGACTCATTTTTAACAAGGAGTGATGTTTCTGTATTGCACAAGAGCTGCACAAGTCATGATTGGTATGCATGTGTTTAGACTGGTGTTTCAGGAGAGGGCAAGGGAAAGTCCCAGGACTGTGGGAGCCTTTCTCCTTATAACTATGAATTAATTCTAATTAGCCCTGGAAATGGGTCTCTCTGGCTCTTTTGTTCTCTGAAACTGTGCTCTTCAGATGCAGGCTTCTCAATTAGCAGCTAATTATGATGGCCTTGCCTCCTTGCGGCTAGAGAGGGTATAAAAAACCCCAGCCCCTGACAGCTGTTGGAGAATTGCCTTCAGCTGGAGCAGCAGAATTATTGATATCGGTTTCAAGGGTCTTTGGCTCTTGTCTGTAAATCCCTCACAAAACTGAAATGACATTATTTGTGACACTACTGAGAATTATTTGATGCTGTGAGCTCTGGAAAACACATCACATTTCCAACCCTCGATAAACATAGTGAAAGCAAAACTAGACAAGTTGTGTGTCTGATTGTCCCTCCTCTCCTCTCCTGGAGCAGCGAATGAGGAATCCAGATGCAAACTCCAGCACATTTTAGGGAATAGCTAGGTGTTCCCAGGCTGTGTTTTGCTATCACCAACCTTTCTCTACAACTATTGTTGGACAATGATGCTAGTAGTTCCAAGTATTTTATAACCTAGATCCAGATCTAATATCCCTTATGTCAATGATCCCAACTAGCCATTTCCCCATAGGCCAGCTCCAGTTTTGTTGGCTATTGCAAGCCCAGCAAAGAACCTTTTTACCCCTGTGATACATAGGTTTGGCTCTGGAGTCACGGGCAGGTCAGATGGGATGAAGAGGAGATGCAGTTCATAAGAATATCAGACTTGCACTACCAGGGTGAGACCGATGGCCCTCCTTACCCCATATCCTGCCTCTGGGGATGGTGGCAGGACATGCTGCGTAGGGAGTTTAGTGAGTGCAACTCTGCTTATTCCCTTTAGTGTCTTCTCATGGACCTGTTGTCCATGAATTTATCTAACCGCTTCTTGAACTAGTTGGTAGTGCCTGTATCCGCACCCTTCTGCAGGAATAAATCCCAGAAGTATTGCATAAGAAAGTATTGTATAGGAATACAGGAATTGTATAAGAAATAAGCTTTCTTTTATCTGTTTTAAGACAATCTCCTAGTTCAATCATGTTTTCAGCGTCACACTCACTTTCAAGCTGCATTCAGGTCCTTCTGCATGCAGAGAGGGAAAATGGTTGGTTTGCTCTTTAATCTTTCTGTCTGTACTGGGGTCTGCCTGTACAAAATGTATCTGCTGAAAGACGTGACAGAATTGTACCAGCACTACAATTTTCAGCTACTTGTAGATGTACAGTTGTTCTCAGATAACTGGAATTCAGTCTGTTCAGCATTTCTCACGTTCTTCCTGTACAACAGTTTGACTACAAATCCCCATGGAGCAGTTTTTGTCTGATATTTCCTTGGTAATACCAGAGGGGGATTAGCACTACTTGAAGGACTCTGCAGGAGTACTGCTTTAAGATAAAAGTTCTTTGCAGTAAAACTAGTGATAAGAGAAACCACAGCCACAGACTTTCCCCTGCTGCAGATCCACATCTGCATAAGAACTTCATGCAAATGCTAATTATTTCTGTGCTGCAGTAGACAGACTCCCCAGACCTGAACTAAATTTCAGCTTCAGCTTAATCACACATCATGAGTCTAGAGCCTGTATGTCACAAAGCAAGGAAAACTAGCACTGAATAGGTACATAATAGCACCTCCTTCCACATGATAGGATGGGATAGGATAGGATTATATAATATTTTCAGTTGGAAGAAACCTACAATGATCATCTAGTCCAACTGCTTAAACATATATAAAGCACAGCTATGAAAACTTGTTCCCATGTTGTAGGCACTTAAGAAATACAGTGTATACATTACTGCTGCAACATTATAGCTCCCTGTATGTTGTAGTTTCTTTCCCAATGCAAAGACCTATGTCCTGAAGGGGAAAAAAATGGTCTTTAGACTATCTTAGATTACAAAACATTTATGCTAATGAATAATCTCTATTAAGACTTCTAGCATTTCTCTTTCCTACAGAAAATTGAAAGGCTCACAGCAGCAAATGAATGTAGTTTGACTGGTTTAGGCTGAACTGTGTGTAACTTGTCATCAGCTATGTGTTTTGGATCAGATGGAGTGGTTTAAGATAGAAAAGTACAGGGAAAGGTTGTTCAGGGGGACTGGAGTTTGCAGGGATTCAAAAACAAGCTTGACAGACATCAGTCAGAAAGGGAGGTGATGTATTTGACCCTGCCTCAAGCACAAAAAGGAAGATAACTTCCTGAGGTCCTCTCCAGGATACTTTGTGTGATTCTATAAAACAGCAACAATCAAAGTAGAAGTCTCTACTTCCATTTCACATAGCACTTCCCTAGTATGTCTGCTAAGCAAATTTGCCAAGTCTGCTGCCTTCCTAAACAACATGCTATAAGCAAAAGAACAACTTGCTTTAAAGGGGACAACATACAACTGCAGAAATATTGGTGCAAACAAGAAGCTTCCTTATCATTGTGACATCCAAATGTTCATCCTTAGCAACATAATTGAAACTGGCAATAACAGTGGAAAAATGGCTGAAAAGGGGGGGGAAAGGGGGAAAAAAGAGGGAAGGAAGAAAGGAGGGAAGAAAGGGAAGAAAGGGAAGGGAAGAAAGGAAGGGACATTAGAAGAAACCTGGAGCACTGTGTACTCCATACTTAACATCACCAGGAAAGCTCCACTCCAATAGCTATGACTCATCAAAATAAAAGGAAGAAGGTAGCTCATCAAAAGGAGAAACAGCCACTGATGGTTAAGAGCAACAATTGGAAGGGACCATAACAGTATGAGTCAAAAAGAATAAAGTACTGGAAAACACTAAAAAACCAGGACATTTAAAGCAAGTGTGTGTGCAGTTGCGAAAGAAATGTGCATGATGCTCTGTAGAGTACTTAATGCTTTGTTTTTTAAATTACCATATTACAAGCCTTCCCAAGCAAAAAACAAGATCTTCTATAAAACTCAGTGTAACTACATTTCAAGTACACTTATACGGAACCACTTTCCTATTAGCATAAGCCTGTAAATTAATGTATTTTATATCTTTAGATCTGTTTTCTGCTCCTCCTCTTAACACCTCCCATTTTATACCCAGATATAACAGTGTCAGCATTACCATTGAGAACTAAGGACAACTTTCCATCCCTTAGAAGTCCACCTCCAGTCTTACACGAGCTCTCAGCCTGCCTCATCTGCAAAGAAAAATACAAGTGAATAATACAAGTGAACCCATTTCATCTGGCAATTGAAGCAGGCTAAGAGCACACACATGGTTAATTAGTATGGTTCAGCCAACAGGCAATAATGCATTAAGCTGCAGTAACTCGACTATGTTTGCTCATGTGCTTTATGCCCCAAGGCACTTCATAAGTAAAGCAGTAAAGTCAATTTATCTACCATCTCAATTTCACTCTCCCTTTCTCTCTCTTTTTTTTTTTCTTTTCTAACCACAGAAAATCGAGGTTAAACCACAGAGGATAATTTCTGGATGCAGAATAGTTCACCACCTTCCTCTTTCTGGAAGACTAACTAAGCTTGAAGATTGTTATCATGTCTCCTTTCAGCCTTGCCTTCCCCAGGCTACATTACAAATGCTTTCTCTCTCTCCTCATAGGTGCTGTTTTGTAGGCACTCTGCAGCCTTGCTCTCCTCAGGTCTGCGGCCACATCTTTCCCAAGGTGTAATGCCAGAAACCGGTCCCAGAGATCTATCTGAAGGGATTATCCCTCTGTACCTGACATGTGACATCCCAGTCTGTTCAGCCCAACGCAATGTTTCTCCCTTCCACAGCTGTGTCATTGCTCCCTCACAACCACCAGCTCCCTGGTGGCAGAGCTGCTACCTGGCTGCTCTATCCCACTGTGTGCTTGTGGAGCTGATTACTTCAACACAGGTGCAGATTTACTCTTGTCTTCACTAAATTGTATTGTGTTTATTTCCAGACCATTCCTCTAATTACCGAAATCTCCTGAGCACTAATCCTCTCCTTCCTAGTGTCTCTTGCTCTTAGCTGAAACTCTAACAAGGGGACTCTCTACCCCTTCATCCAAATTATTAATGAAAATACTGAACCCAAGCCATATGCCTATAGAACCAGCTCAATAAATCTTCCAATTTGGCAGGGTTCACCTGGTAACAGCTCTCTGAGTACTCTCAGTAATTTCATCTAAACTATTTCCCCTTGATTTTATCATAAGAATACTGCTCTTCTGAATGTGAGATATTGTAGCTATGGCTTCTCCCTATTATATGGGCAGCAAGAAAACCAATATTGTTAATAGTTAATGCTAAGATAACATATAGAAGGGAAACTAACAACCATGGGTCAGACCTGACTTAAGCTGACTTCTGTCTTTGAAGGATTAGGGATGTGACCAAATGTTGCAGTCTACCTATTGCAAACCCATTTCAGCATTCACCTAAAGCATCTGTTGGTGGTCTCTGCTGCAAATATGATGATGGGCAAAATGGACTTGGGAACAGTTTAGTGTGGTAGTTACTAAATCGTGGACTTCCCAACTTGCATGAGATTTGGATCAGGCCCGTGTGAGTACAAATTCACTCTCCATCTCCACCTACAGGGGATGAGTTCCTACCAGTGATCTCTATTCCTCCATAGGAAAAATTACTGAGCTTCAAACTCAGCATCAGAGAGAGCTGTTTGTGCTTATACAGGGGCAAGGAAGTCACCTATTTCATTCCCTTGTTCTGTAGAAATTTTGTGATTAGCATAATGAAATACAGGAAGATGGTGGGTACCAAATCCAGATATACCGAGAACTTCTTATGCTTTTCACATCATCCTGGAGAACAGGAGCATGCAAGAAGGTAAACTAAAATATAACCCTAAACACCTGTTATACTGCACAGCATGGTAATAAAATATTGATCACTTCAGCAAGAGCCTTTGAACTGCACACTAGAGGACCCCTTCCCTCTCCACTGGTTTTTACAGGCAGCCTAGGGAGATTATGTGTTTAAGTCAGTTATTTAAATTCAGATACCTAGAGCAAACATTGCAGACTCCCCTCCTCCCTCCCAGAATAAATACTTTGTGATGACATAAGACCACACTCTCTTTAAAAAAGAACCAGTACCCCAAGAAAAAGTTGATGAGAAAAGAAGTACTATTTCACTTGCTCTCCAGTGCGGTGGTTGTTTATTTGTTCTTCTAATATCAATTGTGCTTAATAACTGAACAGGAACCGATGCAAATTAAGCAAGGGCATTTCTGATTACTGGCCGAGCGCTTGCATTATGCTAACAAAAAAACTGAACTGTAAAACCAAGTCAAAATATTTTTTCCATGGTTCCCAGTGGAAGTCAAAGCAAATGCACATTTGTACTTCCTCTTGCTCCACAGGCGGCTTGGCGCCCCTTTCACTGACATCCAGTCCTGCCAGAAAAGCCCATCAGGTCTTTCAGGTTCCCACTGGCAGGAAAAGTACCGCTTTCGTAGCACCAACATTTGGAAAACAGAGAATGTGCTGAGTTTCAATGTCCTTCGAGTCTCCATAAATCACTCATAGAAAAGAGTGAGGATTAGTTGGGCAGCACATTGTATGCCCAAAAACGGTGATGAAGAAGGACCTCCAGAGTCGCTATAGAGGGATTTCATCACGAGGAAGGGAGGCTGAGTGAACAGCAAGGATGCCCTGTCACAACAACATCCTGTCCTTGCAAAGAGCAGAATGGCTTTTGAGGAAATGACAGAGCTTTGGATCCCAGCTCCCCGAAGCAAGTTCAGGCAAGTTCAGGCTCATTGCTTTTGTGCGATGGAAGGTTTGGGTTTATTATTAGATCGAACTCAAAAGAGCCTTGCCAAGTTTCAAAGTTCATGATGTTTCAAGCAAAGAAAGGAAGTGTCTTACCTCTCAGAGAGGCTAATCTCCCCGTTATGAAACAGGCTAGGAGTTATTTAGCTCTCGCTCCCAATGATGAATGGAAAATGGCTGAAGGAAAGCCTGCTGAAACCCAGAGGCAGATCTGCCCTTCACAGTTCGTGAGTGAGGGCACCTCCGCGTTCCTTCTCCGAGCGAAATTCCCATTTCCTGGCTTTGCTTTTTCTGCTGTGAATGAGATAAACATTGATACAGCACAGAGCAAACAGAGTCCGCTGCGAGGCTCATCAAAGGATTACCGGCTACTCAAACAGAAGATATGGTGGGAATTAAATTCATATAACCTCCAGTCTTGCCCCTCTGCTTACAGCTCTTTCTCACCCTCACTAGACTCCCTTTTTGTGCCAGCTAGGCATTTGCGTCTGTCTGAAGGCTGTCCCAGAGCCTTGTTGCTTTCAAGTCAGAGACATCCTTTATTTTCCAGCCTTAGCTAATAACAGCCACTTCAGGTCCATTTGCTTCTGTGTCAACCATTTCCCTAGCTTAAATAGTTCCTATCCCTCCTTTGGGGTTACCTGCATTATTTCAATAGACAGTAACTGTAGCCCCTGTGAGCCTCAGTTTTGCTAAGGAAAGCAAGCCAAAGCTTTTTATTCACCTTTTATCAGTAAGATCATTTTTTTCCCCTTCAGCCCAGTTTTATATCCTTATCTGTACTTGATTTTGGTAAGACTTCTCTGTTGAAAGCAATTGGAGTTGTATAGGTCAGGGCTTACCAGTGCCTTCATTGGAACTAGTAGTACTTCTTTCCTCCATGATAGCTTTCAGACTTATTTGGGCTGCTTTACATTTTTTGAGGCCACCTCACATTCATTGTCTACAGTCACCCACGGTCGAGTCCAGTGCTCAGGTCTCTCCAGGCCAGATTATTTTCAACAGATAAAGTTCCCAGAGTGGAGTGCAAACTTTCTTTGTGCATCAATTTGCAGTTATCCCATCTCATCTCACACCCATTACCCTGCTCCTCAAACTCATCCAGTTCCTCCCCAAAACTGTAGTGACAGTGCATTAAATCAAGACTCATCAATATGCTCCAATTGATCTGTACCAAAATCAGTCATGTATTTAAGGAAAGCAAACCCAAGACTCGTCTGTAACCATGCTACTGGCAGGGTCTCTCTGCGTTGATGCTCCCCTATAGTACAAAAGCTGTTTCTCACCGTGAGCCAAACCTTGACTCATCTCATCCTTCCTACACTAATGCCCATCTTCATTAGTTTCCTTGATAATTTTCCACGTATCTCTGTATCACAACCATCTCTTGAAATTAATCTATATTATATCTACTTAATCTCTCATGTCTAGAAAATAGGTTATCTATCAGTTATCAATGCATCTATCAGTTGCCTATCAGACTAGGCTGACTTGAGCTATTTGTGCTAAACGAAGGCTGCATTTCACAGCTTTGCTTTTTTTCTCCAAACACCATTTTCATTTTCATTTGTTCTTCAAATTTTGTTCTATGGTTTTCCTAACATCAAGACCACAGTGGTCAACTGGCTAGGAATAGTTTCCCATTTTCTAAATCTAGGTTAGCACCTCTGAATGGGTAGGTTTACAGAAAATGTAGTTACTGCTGCAGTAATGATTTTCTGCAATTTAGTGAATGAATTTTTAGGAGTCCTGGGATGGACTTGTTTACGTGATAAGATGCATTGACCACAGTGCTTTGTTTTTACCCATGATGTGGCCCCTTGAATTTTCATGCCCTAATTTTTAACAGCTTCCCTGGTTTTATCCCAAGTATTTAATATCACAGAGAAAATTGAATTACAGTGTGTTTTTAGCTCAATGCACTATCTGAACATCTCCAGTACCTACCTCTTCCCTTACTGCCTCCTTGCTCACCTCTTCTACTTTCTGTTTATGCCACAGAAGGACTTAGCTACTTGCTGTTCTTGCAAAGTCCAACTCACAGAGCAGCCCAAGAGTGAAATGGGTCTCCCTGTTCAACATTCCCAGGTCTGGGGTTTGCTTGCATAACAGGGTACCTCATTCATTAAAACGGCTTGTTGTTCCCATGACTCCCAGCCTTGGGTGAAGAAAATGGGGCAAGTGTGTCCAAAGCACAGAGAAGTGCTTTGACAGTACTTACCAGTGCTAGTGTAACCCCAAGAGAGGTGGCTGGAAAAACGGGTCAAGCTAAAGAAGACCAAAGTTAATTCCTCCTGTTGCAAATTGGGATGCCTAGACCATCCAACAGACCCTGACTCAAGGATATGCCACACATATTGCAAAGATTTTTCTCATTTTGTGTGTATGGGAAACTCAGACTTAAATTCCCTACCTCTGAATGGAGGTTAGATCAAATGAGGCCTGGCTCAATGGAAGATTTTAAATAGGAAAGGCTGTGCCATTGCAATAAGCTGCAGCTACCCTTCCCTTTTCCAGTGGCTGCTCCTGCAAATTGCAAAATATAAACATTTGTTTTTTCTGAGAATCCCCCTCTAGCTGCTGCCCTGGATCCAGGGGCTGCTCCTTCTTGGGTACTTGCTGCTTGTATCTGCTTGCTGTATCTGCTGCACTGTCCCAAAGTAATGTCCTGTTTTGGGGAGCTGAGTGGTATTTGGGTGTCTGCTGGTGTTTCCCTTCCAGTGTGCTAACTCTGAGCGATGATGTGGCAGCAGCACTGATGCTAGTTACATGCCAAACAAAATGAATGGGAAAGAAATATTTTTGTTATTTTGAAATGCAGATTGATTTTGCACCCAGCTGGCACTATTTATATATCTTCTTTCCCTCCCAAACTCTTTTTTTTTTTAATTTAAATACTGCCCCAATTTCACAGGCTGTGATTGTTTGTGCAGCCCCTTCTCAGGCCAGAGTTTTTGAGAGAAAAAAAAATAAATAAAAAAATCAGAGTCTGGGTTTTATCCTGCACTGACACCATTAGCTGCCCATCACTTTCACAATGAATGTGCTAGTACTGTCATAAGGCATATGCTGTCAGTGGGGTTTTCTTCCCACCTCTGCTCTTTAAATATAGCAGAAGTTCCATTTTTCTCTGTAATGAAAAGCTGAAAAAAAACTAGCCAGGACTGGCACCAGGCACCAGATATACCCCTACCCAATAAGAAGCGAGCAAGCAGGCTCAGATAAAGCTCAAACCCTTAGGAATCAGGCCCTGGCCATCCTTATTTGGTGCATCAGTGAGTCCCATGTCCAAAACATTGTTAATCTTATTTTTATTACACGATTATCTTGGCTCCAGCTCCTTCCTGTGAAACACAGCAGGACCTGCTGCCCGTGCCCTGCCACAAACAGGGGAGGCTGAGGGTGATGGAGAAGTGGTAGGGAACGGGTTACCAAACACCAGGTCAGGGGCTCCCAGGCCCTCACCTTCCCCCCACACCACCGTGCTCCCTACAGCATACTCTGGGAGACTTTATCTCATCTTGGCTTGAATACATCGACTGTTTGAATCATAATTACCTCGCTAGGCAAAGTACTTCGTTATCTGATGTCCTTTCTGGTGGGCATTTTTTTCCATCAACATGAACTCAGTTGGGCTTCTCCTAAGCACCACTCATTTATTCCTCTTTCTGCTTGAGGTACCCAGCATTTTTAGATGTTTTTTTAATTCCATCCAGTAGCTGCTTTCTTCCACCCCAGTGTATCAGTGGAGGCGGGGGGAGGTGGGGGGGAAGACTGAATTTGTAACTAATATTTTTAAACCTTTCACATCTTCAAACAAGAAACCTCAAAATTTAAAAGCTGTACAGAGGGCTGCACATAAAAGCAGAGTCATGTCTTTCAAATCTGTGAAGACAGAAAATTTCGGATATGTGAACAACAGCCTTTAAAATTACCTACTCTCGCATGCTTTTGAAAGGTATTCAATACTCATCCCAAAGATACGCAAGCTGAAACATCAGGAAAAAATGATTAGAGGAAAACAGAATAAGAACGTGAAATATCTCTTCCTCCCCAAATCATTCCTGAGGTTTCAAGCTAATGCTATTAGAGCCCTCAAGACTGAGCAGGTATGTCCTAAAATTAATAGGAAATTTTATAACTAACCAATGAAGAGATTTCTGAGCCCAAGTAATCTGATTAAATACTCTGAATCCAGCTGGCATCTTCCCATATCATTCTGTATCAGCTGCAATCTTTTAATAGCACAAGCCATGAGGTACAAAAATCATGCACCACAATGGCATATAGTTCCCTGAAATGCTATTAAACTTTCATTAGTCAAATTATCCAGTAAGAATAATCACTTTTGATTATTTTGAATACAGTCATATTCTTAAGTAATTTTACATAAGCCTGATCTAAAATATTTTACATGGTTAAAACAAAAAGTAGAGTAAGAAAACCCCCAAATACAGTGGTTATGAAAATCAACCTTTCCTTGAGGATGTGAGAAGAGGAAGGGTAATTACCCAGAAAGAGCGTTCGTAAATTCTATGCCCCCCTCTATCCTCTCCTTGCCATCAAATTGAGTAGTTTAAGCAACAACAGGAGCATAACTGCGGCTTGCTTGCCTTTTATATTTTTTCTTCCTTTTTTTCTTTGATACAAACCAGCACTGCTCAAAGGGAACGAGCGCTCTGACGTGCTGGAGCCTCTGACATGAGAACAGAACTGTTTTCATAGTTAAAGCGTGATCTCTACACGTCCCTCAGATTATAACCAGAAGGCTTACGCAGAGGCAAATATGCCAAGAGGATGTTGCCTGACTTGTCAAGACCCAGTGTTTGGCAGGGCAGGAACCAGACCTTCCTCTGAAAAAGTGTTTCCACTGCAGAAGTCAGCTCCCCTTGCACACACGTGGGAAGGGGCAGAGCTCAGCGCACCCTGACACAAGGAAGGGGAAGGTTCAACTCTGGCTAGCCTCCTCCTTCTTTGTGGTTGCAGGAGACCCCAAGAAACTGGATTCAGCCTGGAACTTTGTGGTTTCACTTATTTTTAGATGCCTTACGTGGTTTCAGCAGCAGCTGATTGCACCTGTTGTGGCTGGAGTTGCACAGACCCTTTCATGGTTTTGTTGCAGTGATCTCCAGAGAAAAATATATAGGAATGAACACATCATGTCATGGAATAAAATATTTTAAAAAAAAGTAAGAGTTCCTAGACTTGGTGTGGGAAAACATTGAGAATGAAAAGCCAAAACACACCGGGTGTTTGTGAGTGCTCCAAAAGGAGCAACGTGCTCATCACAGCTGAGGAGCTATTTACTCCTCTGGATTATGTCCTGTCATGCTTGAGGACCTGAAGAGTATTTTTAGTTCAGCAATAAGGGAAATAGTAAAAGTAGTACCTAAAGGAGGACTTGCTTCTTTCCAGACCAAGCTGTTGGAGTTAGGAGTCCCTCAGTGCATCGCAGCTGTGCTGGAGGCAGCCATGAGATTCCTCCTTGTCCACGCCCAAAAACGTGCATGGATTCCCCACTTAAAACACTTATTCAGACATTTGGGGTTTTTTTTGTCTCAAGGCCAAGATCTGCCTGTCAAGGGTTGGTTTTGCCTAAGCAAAGGGGGAGTCAAGTTCAGCTTTGCCACCAGCTTCCAGAGCTGCTGAAGTGTTTCCTACTGAATTCTCCTATTCTACCTGCAAAATACTTACAGCACATTTCCACATGGATAGGAAAGATAATTGCTTTAATTAAATAACAAAGATCCCATTATTTTGCAGCGGGGCAGAGAAAATTAAAAATATCCAGGACCTAAAGCACGTCCTGGTACTCTTTGCAGGGGTTATGTCAATCCTGTGGACTTCAGGGTGAACTCCAGTAGCTCACGTTGCTCAACTTCACTTCCATGAACCCTCACAAACACACATAGTTTTGTAAGTGCTTGGGAGAAAACAAGGAGAAAAATAACAGCCAGCATGTATCAAACTGGTCTAATTGTATCGAGTTATGTCAGGACAATCTAAATTTGTTTTCATGATGAGATAGTGGGGGAACCAGTAAATGTCACATATCTTGATTTTTCAAAGCTAGGAATGTATAGTCTACAAGAGTGGCTGGAAAACCACAGAGAGTAGTTCTTGGTGCCATATCTCACCTCATAGTAAGACTGAAAGGACATTCAGGCAGCGGTCTGTGTGGTCTGTCCCAAGTCTGATGGCACTTCACATTTTCAGTAACAACCTGGGACAGAAAAGAAGGGACATTTGCTAGTGACATGAAGCTGGAAGAAGTTGCATGTAAGACAGTGCATCGATTAAGAATTAAAAAAGAAAACAATTTAAGAAATCCCCTGCAAAACAGTATGACTTGGTTTTGACTAGTCAAATACAAAGTTCTGCATTTCACAGCAAAATACAACTTAAAAAAATCACACCAGGGAATTACCAGGTCTGAAGCAGTTTTGGGTTAGTGGGCTGCAAGCTAAGTATCACACAATGGTATCTTGCTCTGAAAAAAAAAAAAAGTCTTGCACTGGATATATAAACACAAGTGTCCCGATGTGAACACACAAGATAATTCTGTTCTGCTCTGCTTGATGATCATCTCTCAAAACCCTTAGTGGGAATTAGCTGCTTGACTTGGGCAACAGCACTTCAAACACAATCTGTGTCGTGGGTGGACCAAGCAGAGGAGGGCAACCAGTTCTAGAAAAAAATTATTTATTGGTAGAAAGAAGATGTTAGGCATGGAAGTTTTTCTAAATCTGTAGATAAGGAAGCATTGGAGAAGAATGAGAAAGCTGTGGTTTCTCCATCACTGAAGGTGTCCGCCATTGATGTATGGGCAGGCATCTGTCAGGAATGATATTGCCCTGAGGCAGAAGATGGACCAGAAACCCTCCCTCTGTGAAGCAGGTGTATGCCCTGGGACTGCAGGAAGCATTTTGGAGACATCAAGTCATGAAGCTGGATCCGTGTCTAGAGCAGACCAGAATGTTGTCCTTAAAAATGCAGCAGGGGTGGTCCTTCCCTAACTTCAGATCTGCATGTAGGTTGCTGCAGCTATGTGCTAGATACATAGCAGATGGACCACCCCTGAAAGATAATGTAGCTGATACTAGTGGAGAAGAAGGGATGTTACCAGGAGAAAGAAAGGCAGTAAATAGGATATCTCCAGGGAAGGAGATAATTCATTTACATCTCCTGGAATGTAAAGTTGGAGAGGATTGTGTAATACCATAACATTGTATCAACAATGAGTGTGTAGTTCATGCTATCCAGGAGAGCTGCAAGTTTGAGTTTGTGAAAGTATTTTAGTTCCCCAGCTCTGAAGTGAGCTGCCTCTATTTCACACCTGAAGAAGGATTTCTGAGCCTGAGTTTTGAATTTGTCTTACGAAAGGTGTTATCTGTCTCTCCCCATCACCTTGCCATCTTGCTTTGGATAATAGAAGTTTCTATGGTTTATGAAATAATGTAGAGAATCAAATAAATGGGCTGGAAGGCTCCTTTTCTCCGTGGAAGGATTAAACATATTGATCTCATTTTTGGTTAATTCCCTTTTCAAATGGGCTTTAAAAAACCACAGCAATGGAGATCCTGCACATTTCCTAGGCAACCTGTTCAGATGCTTCATCATGTGCCCCTGGAGGCAGCACTTCCTAA
>NW_010175789.1:67788-96988 GCF_000695765.1 Mesitornis unicolor
AGGGAAATTAAGGCCATTACGTGCTTCACACAAGACACTTCTGTGTACATACTTAATACACTATAGAATCATAGAATTTATTCTTTTTATTTTAGTGATTCTTTTTATTTTATTGATTCTATTTTATTGATTCTTTTTTTTGCAAAATCATAATGATACTGTCTTTATGAACTTGATTGTTCCTAAATTTAGTACCTCCTTTTGTCTTTTTCTATAACCTGCCAAAAATAAGGGCACTGTGCAGCCAGAGCACCACACAGTCAGAGCAATGTAGCCTTTGATCCTCGTAAAGTTAAATATATAGTGAGTTATTTCACCTCTTCATTGTCAGACAAATATGAAAGCCAAAGCAGACTCCAGTTGCACATACCAGCCATAGCGGAGAGAGCTGTCATATTGGCCTTCATGCTCAGCTGATTGAATGATGATTGATGCACTTAAAATATATGTATATAAATCATTGCTAAGGTTAAGAGCTCAAGGAGGGGGGGGAAACCAACATAAAGTTTCTAAAAGAAAAATTATTTCTCCTCTCCTAAAAAACCCCCACGAAACCAAACAAAAAAACCCAAACAAGCAAACAAACAAACAAAAACGAAAAAACCCCAACCCAACCCCTCAAAACAAGCCATGACCAAGGCACATTTTAGGTGTCCTGTATCCTCCACTGCCCAGTGTTCTCAGGGAGCTATTAATGGTCAGGGACTTTGAGAGATGACAAGAACGGCAGCAGGGATAGCTTCATTTCCCTCTCCTCCATCCATTTGTGTGCAGTGTTTGTGTAATGGCACAGGGGCCAATGCACAACCAGACAAGGAACATCAAGCAGTAGCTCCAATTTTAGTTGTTTCCTTTTGAATTTCACTGCTTAGGAAGAACTGCAGCCCAGCAGTTTGGAGCCTGGCTGGTTGATTTACAGACCAAGTGCATCAAGAGTTTGGTGATGCCAAATCTGACAGTGCAGAAGAAGTACCCAGGCAGGGAAGGAGCAAGGGGCAACATCTCTCCAGCCCAGCTACAGACCTTTTGGTCTTTTCAGTTCAAGCTGCCACAAATTCAGAGGATGGATATGAACAGAGCCATTTTTTTAGCCTTCTTTAACAAACACATAGTAAAAGTTGCAGAGAAACCCACATGGCTGCATCCAGATGTATTTTTTCATTGCAAATTAAAAATTGAAGCTGGCTCCAGTTTAGAAGGTGAAAACAATGTGGTAGCCTGTTAAGCAGGACATGTGATTGACAATTTAGCCCAGCTATTTAGGACTTGAAGCCCTTACCAAGGGGCTACCAGGAATGAGTGAAAGAAAGCCATGCAAGCCAAGTCCCATGCACTGGGACCCACAGATGATGCTTTTCATAGGTCAGAGGTGGAAATTATTTACAGCTGTTTCAAGCTGGAACACCACAAAGCCTGCAGGAAGTGGCAAACCTTGCTAGCTACTGTCATTCATGTCTCCTCTCTCTTACATTAGTCTTTAATTTTAAAAGTCAGCTTCTTTTAAGAGCTATCATTATGTTTTCAATCTCCAAACCTTTCAGTTTCTCTGGAGAAACAAGTGAGGTGAAAAAAAACTTTTCGGCGCTCGGGAGAAAATGATGGGTTTAGTGTGATCGTTTCCTTCTGGGAGATGGGTTGGTAAAGGATTTCCAAGAAGAGACTCAAATCAGTGTGTGTTTTGTGTTTAGCAGTATCACCAGGGAATTTACACACCTGTCACCTAATTGCTTCTTCCTTTGTAAAACAGAAATGACAAACCCAAGTCATTTGTTTTTATTGTCATTTTTTTTTCCTTAATAGCAAAGTGCTTGACATCTCTTTGAAAAGAAATAGCAGAACTCCTCCGCACTTTGGGATTCAGCACAGGCTGCAGTCTTCAAGGTGTAAGAAGAGCAGATTTCCTTAGGGTCATCACGGTATCAGAGAGTGCAATGTATTATTAAAATCTAATTTAAACTTCCTACTCTCAGGTGCCAGATGGCAAAACTATGTTTACAGTCCTGGAGTAGAGCTATGATGGGCTTGTCACATGCTTCTGCTGTTGTCACATCTGTCTAAGTAGAAATTTCTAATGTCACTTTAGTTTCTAGGTAGTTGGAAGCCTGTTGGACATTTCAGGTCTAGCACATCTACGTGCTTTACAGGTCTCTATCACGATGCACAAACATTCCCATGACTGTAGAGATGGAGCTTAATTCTTGCAGTACTGAGATTGTCCTTAGCTGAGTGGTAGGAATACAACTGGGGTTGGACCTTAATATTCGTCTCCTATTCTTCTGCCCTCATTGCAAAGCGGTGAAAAAACAGAGAAGCAGTGTGCATGAAAAGACAACATTCCCAAGACCTGATCAGATTTTTCAGCTTCAGACCAGATATAAGGTTGGGAGCAGCTTGTTAAACAAGAAAAAGAGAGAGAAATCAAGGAGAGAGATTTCCTGTGTCTCCAGAGTTCAGGGCAGTTCTGCCAGGAAAGATGTCTTAATTTTTTCATCTCTATGTGTTTCTCAGTGGAATATTCTTATGCTCCACTACATTTCCTATTGCTTTGTAATTGAGGAATTTAGAAGACAGAACAACTTTCAAGCTGGCAGGGTAACAAGAACTAGAAAATTATATAGGATGTGGCATAGGCAGAATTTAGCCCAATGACATCATGGCTGTGCTACAACCCCTTCTGAAAAAAAGTGGCCTCCAGATTACATACAGAGCAGGGCATCCTCTCTAGAGAACCATCCCATGGTTGTTCTTAGGACAAATGAGATGGCAGATGTGGCTACAGGGGAGGTTGGCATGTACCTACCCACAGTCGCATGAGCTGGAGCTCCTCCACTGTGCTCAACTTACACGTGTGTCTTCTCTGGGGAAGGATGTCCCGCTGTTTTGGGCTCAGAAAGAGCACTCAAGCACTTCACCACTGAGAGCAACATGCTTCTGAGGGCTGCCTGCATTTTCCCCAGAGAAACAGTGGAATTAAACCTGCCTCATGAGGTTGTTGCATGGACCTCCTTGCAGTCTCTTTCTTTGTATTTCCTTCAGAAAAGCAAAAATCAAGCTGGTTTTTCATACATACTAAGGGGAAAGGAGATCCCCTGTGGGAGGGAGGAATAAGGAGAACACCAATCATTACACCAGTCATCGTACAGGGATTGGGAAGCACACAAACCATTTGGAGGCACAGTCTGCCCCCCCCGCCCCGCATGGCTAAACTCAGTGTGTTCAGTAGCATGGCAACATGACCAAGCCACCCTTCTTGTCTCTAATACCGTGTGGGGAGATTAACTGCGAGGGAGCAGGCAACAATAACAGACTCATTGAAATGCAAGGAGAGCTCTGCTTCGACCACGCTGAAATACCCCTTCTCCATTTCAAGCTTTTCTCCCCGCCGTCAGTGCAGGATGCCCTACCTGCATGGCACAGAGAAGCCTCCCCTTTACATGGCAGTTGTCACCAGCTCTGCACCTCTGACAGCAGCATGTCTGGGAGCCATCGGAGAATGATGTGAGACAGTGACACGATGGCAGGGAAGTCCCCAGCCCAGCACAAAGTTGGCACAGGAAAGGGAGAGCATGGAGGAGGTTGTGAAGCTTGGGCAGGTGGAAAACTGGGATGCAGCTCCCAGCAGGGCTTCCTGGAAAAGACTGAGCGACACAACACAGAGAGGGGATTTCTCCTCTCCTCCTCCTCCCCGCAGGCCCCCAGAATAAGTTAAACAAGGCGTCAGATGTTTCTATTTTAAGAGCAACCAGGGAGGCTGGAAACTACAAAATGAAAAGGAGGGGAGGGCAGAAGTTGTCTAGCGAAATTAGCAACACATTTCCCTCCCTGCCTTCCAGAGAGCATGCCCCCTTCCAGCAAGCCGAGGTCTGCACAGCATAAATTATTCCTGTCTAAATTTGAGCCTGTGCTGTTGTTTCTGCCAAGTGTTTACTTTTGAATGCCATATTTTTTCAGGCACAGATGACTCTGGGTGACATGTGACATCACAGTACGTGTCCTTGAAAAAAATACACGCTGTGAAATTGCACCAGTGTTCTCCAGGACGTGCTGCAAGCATGTGCAGAGACAGCAGTCAGGTCTTGGTCAAGAGACCTCATCTGTCCCACCATGTCTAAGCTAGACTAATGGATGGGGAAGCTCTCCGCTGCCAAATGTTGCCAAGTTCACAGATCACCACCAAACCATGCATGCGTTTGGCTGTACAGATAAGACCTCTGGGCACCTTCTCCCTCAGATATCTCTGCTTTCCTGCATCCTCCATGAATGAAACCTGTCCTCCTCATTGCAGTGAGTAAAGCCACAACTTCATTGACTATCACAGGTCCCATAAAATCCAGAAGCTGCTTCAGGCATGTTACTTGCAGCATAGTGATTGTGCAGCACTAGCAATTGCCTTAAGGACAAAAGAGAGATGCTGGATAAATATTTGACAGCTATTCTCATTCTCCCAGGCCCACATTCCTGTTCACCCCTTTTGGGCATGCGCCACCTGCCAGCATTGAGACCTGAGCTCTTTGCAATGGTTGAATGATTCCTTTTCAGTTATATTCAGATTGCTGAAAGCCCAGATCCATGCAGCATGATCAACAAACCAAATCACTTAAATACTGTGCAGGTCTATTTTGGTTGTGCCAAGTAATAGGCTTTTATGTCTGGGGACATAAAGCGGCCATATTCTGTCATCAAAACAAAGATCTCTGGGCCAGGCAAGTTCACCTGGCTCTTAATCAGCTTTGGCCTTTACCCAGTCATAGGTTTCTGTCCAATCTAAAGCACACAAATTAAAATAAACTATACATTGAAAGAGAAGGCTTTATACACCCAAATATGGGAAAATGTTTTAAGTTACTGTCTTAAGTTGCAGTGTGTTAATGTTAGAAATGTTTTTGTTTCACTGCTCTGACACTGTATGGCCAAAGTCAACAAGAAGCTGATGTGAGTGTTTGATGCATTGCAGCCCAATATGATCTCATCTTTGGGAGGTCACAGGATTAGTGCATAAAACAGTCAGATATGATTAACATTAGGCACTGTATCTGTGCAGAGATGTACAGGTCCATTGCTGTGTCTACAAATGGAAAGGCAAACTTGGGTGAGGGTCAGACATTGTGACTGTTTGGGCAGTCAAAACCAGCAGCATCTTCTCCTATGTGGTGCTACCAGTAGAAGGAAGCCACTTGTCCCAGAGTGCCTCTCATGGCCATCAATGTTATTGTGCTTCACAGCCCAGGTTTGCCCAGCACACCTGTCTGCTCCAACAGCACGCAGCAAATGGAAGAGGACATCTGTGCCAGGGAATTGGTTTCTGCCATCTTCTGCTATTTTTGCTCGGTGACTGTGAAGGCTTCCAAAATGAGACACATTTGCCACAATTAAACTGAATGCATTCAATAACGAACTCCATCACAAATTGCAGAGCAAAGCCACTTCATATTTCCATGGGGCTTGATAGAAAAAAATAGCTCAAATTAATGAGGCACATTGTAGACTTGTTTATATTCGGTTGACTCTGTTTAAGCAACAAATTATCTGTGTGTGATTATGAGGCCAAATTCACCCTTTAATTTTTCATTTATCCTTATTTTACTGCCTGGCCTGTTCCACTGAGCTGAGGAGTGGAGCAAAACCTCCCTGTCCTCACTACCATGCTTCAGAGGACTTTACAGGTGTTGCACAAAGTCAAAGCATCCCACATGCAGCCATCACTCAGTAGTACCAGCTTCCAGGTTCAGAGTAAGCAGGCAGAGGGCTTGGTCACCCTTCTGGCTTGGTTTGCTTCTCCTTGGACTCAGTAACCAGAAACCAAGCAAAGAGAACACTCTGGAGTCAGCTTGGAGCGATGAAATTCATTTCACAAGCGTGCACCAGCCTCAGACAGAATCAGGGCCTCAGTGTTTGGACGGAAAAGAGCCTGATCTGCTTTCCCACCTTCCTCATGGTGTTCGCTGAGGAGTGCATCCACGACATTTTGGCACAGGCCGTCCGTGTCCTGGTGCTGTAATCAAAACCATCTGACGCTGCAGCGCCCTGCCACAAAAAGCAGCAGAGGTTGCATTTCATCACTGGTCTTGTGGTTTTGTTCACAGCTACAAGTAGTGTTGCCAGTAAAACAGGAGCAGGTGAATTTTTGTGTGCTCTTCATGCAGCAGTGTGGGAGGGTCTCTGGGCAGAAGCCTTCCCAGGCTTGAGTATTTTGGGGTAATTCAGGCATGTCTCTCTGCATGTTTTATAACAAGCCGAGTCTCTGCCTCAGCCACTCATTGCCATGGGCACGCTGGGATTTCTGTGCAAGCTGTGATGGGGCAGGAATGAAGAGAGACTGAATAGCCGTAACGTTACAATACCAAATTAGGACAAACATCCCCAGCTCTTATATGGTGCCTTCACTTGTGTCACACAAGCAATACCAACCTCTAAACGTCAAGCATCTCTTTCCCCTTCTTCAAGCTGCTGGAAGAGGCATCCCAGAACAGCCCAACAGCAGAGCCCTCCATCACAGCACAATGTGCACACCTTGGCGCTTAATCCCAAGCACAGGGACATGGGAACCCTTACTTCCACAGTCACAATTGCACAGACTCTATGTAGTTATAGCCTCCCACAAACATCCTGAAGAGGAAAAGATAACATAAAAGCACCAACCAGAAAAGCAAACAGAGAAGAGCCGTGCTGTGTCCGTGTGGTTCCACTTGTTGCTCAGATGCCTTTTATTTTTGATGCCTGTCCTAGCAGTTTCCAAGAAATCTTCCCCTATTCTGTTTCTATGAGGAGGTATAGCATTACACTCCAGCTCCGCAGGCACGAGAGCTTGAGGACAGAGCCAGGCCACGAGGTCAAGCCTGTATTTATAATACAAGATGTGAGTGGGGTCAGGTCACTGGAGCAGGCTGCACCTTCCTGAAAAACTAAAAGATCCCAAGGGTCCCCAGGCCGGTCAGGAATTACTAGCACAGTCCTGTGGGGTTTTGTCTGCACATTTGCAGCAGCCACTGGACACACTTCACCCCTTCCCTAAGCAAGGCAGCACCTCTCGGGAGGGCTCGGCAGGAGATGAGCTAAACTGCCGAGTGCTAAATACAAGTCAAATCTTGAGTCTCTGCTGCCTCATCTGTTTCAAACCTGAGTGGAAAGACCCTTATTTTATTATGCTGGTAAAAGCACAATGGGTAACATTCATCATTGTTACTTCTACAGGATTGAAGCATAGGTGCCTTTTGTAATTTCAGATTTTTCCTTATATGAAAAGTCTTACTTATCCATTTCTCCTTGCCAATAATGTCCAAATAAGACAGAGATATCAGCAACAGATACAGGAGCAAACTTACTCAGGAGCATACCTGTGAGCAAAGCTTTGCCCAAGCACCTTCATTTTTTTTAATATGTCTTAGAGATGTTTTAATGTGTGAGAAAACCCCACCTCTTAGCCTCTTAGGTTGCACTGGTCCTGTTCGTTTCTCACATGGAGTCATAATCCTTTCCAGTGGTAACTAGTCAGGATGTGACAAACAAAGGATTATACCTTCAGGTGAGGCAGAGCTCCTTATGAGCTTACTGCTTAGCTATTATAGATCCTGCTCTCATGCAAAAATTACACGCACATACGGATGTGTGCATTATTTAAGACGGAGCATCAAGACTGCAGATAGATGGACCTTCTAGGTCAGGAAAGCAAGAATACTTCTTATTGTTCTTCCTGTGTGGCCATCCAGTGCTGAGTTGGGGAAAATTATGTATGGGGCATTATTTGATCTTTCAGATATACTTTTAAAACACACTATTCAGCAGGGGAGCTGCTGAAAGTTATTAGCAAGATGTGTTTCTTATGATCAAGTGACCAACACTGAATTTGAGTTGATGTTTTGACAGGATGCAGTTGTCAACCCCGCAGTCAGGTTATTCCATTCGGATATTTCTGACTTTGTGCTAAAATTTCAAGGAGAAAGTGCACTTACATTTTTAAAGTGCATCCTGCTGACACACCACCTTTCCAAGTGGGAGAACCAGTGTTTGAGGAGAGAAGAGTAAGAAAGAAGATAAGTAATTCCTCTCAGCTGGATAAACTCCTTGATTTCATGTGCACAGGATTAAAAAGGAAAAAAAGGAAGTCATCATTGTATAGTGTTTATTATTTCAGTGTGTGGCAAAATGTCATTTCTAAAAATAATATCAACCTACCATGGGAAGCCACATAATTTTTATCAGGATAATTGATAAATCAGACCACTATCTAATGTTTCTCCTCATAGAAAATTACAGCCTTGTAGAAGAACACATTATTGCAGAGTAAGTCAGAGTGAGCTCTGAAAAGCTGACAGCCCTGGCTGGAGACAGAGGTTGCTTTTCACAGATAATGCAATGTGTTAGCAGTGCTAAACTGATTTGGACCATTCGACAATCAAAGTTACAACATCTATGGAGCTTAATCTGCTCTACAACCCAAAGAGTTGCAAGAAGATTGCCCTTTCACCACATTTATCATTGAAATGTGTAATATACTTAAAAACACAAACTTAGAGGAAGTCTTCAATGTTCATGTGTTTTCCATCATTCCTCCCCCAGATCTGCTGCCCTGACACCAGATGAAGCCATTCCTGGGACCTGTTTCCTAGCATCACCCGGACAGAAAGCCCACTGCAAAGGCAAGCGCTTGGGGCAGCCGATCTGCCACCGCTTCCGACAGCCTCGGTCGTGGCTCCCATCTTCTATTTCCTCTTCTCCAAAAGAGGAGCCAGACAGCTGTTAAAGAAGCTTTGAAAAAAATCTTGTCAAGAATTTGAAAGAAGGAGGAGACAGTGTGATTGTGTGCATGTGTGTGTCTCAAGGTTTTGGCCCATCTCCAGCTGGCTGACGATATGGCACTGGCTTTCGTCTTTGTTTCCAAGCTGCAAAATAACCATAAAAACAAAGACCTAAGTAACATATTAATGACTCTCTTAATTTCACTTTTTCCATGTATTCTGGTACTCATGCGGCCCCAGAGATGTTTCACTGTGCAACTATAAATTAAGGAGTGGGGAATGGCCCACCAGGCAGTCTCCAGAGGTGGGAAAGGAGAGAGGAGCCAATGTGACCTCACCAACTGCAAATAACACTCTGCTGCTTCACACCTATGGCTTACAGACAATAAAATAAGAAGACCCTTCAGTTCAGGGAGAATTAAGTGCTCTCTGACATTTTCCCTGAGTGCCCAAGGGCACGACAGAATGTAAATGAGCATTTCCAAGAACACCTGGGAAGATGGGCATGCACAGCCTTGGATTCCCAAGGAAACTCCTGTTAGATGCTGAGCAGTGGCAGAGAGCTGCATTTGTACTACTCCTACTGATCACAGCATGGTCATCCTGAGGGCCAGGCGTGCTTTTTAGAAACTCTTTTCTTAAAGAGCAAGTCCCAAGAATGGCAAGAGGAAATAGTTTTTGTTTTGCTTCATTGCTTAGCTGAACTCTGGTTAATGTTTTAAAAAATCAATCCTGAGTCACTCAAAATTAACGTTGATATTCAGACCTTCATAAGCCAGCACAAATGTTGGATCTGGGCCTTGACCTGCCACTTTGTAAATTCCCCATACATTTACAAAATTAAACTAAATTTAATTTAGTTGAGGTCTTAGCCCTGTATCCAGCGGAACACATAGAAGCATGCACACACCCTTTCAGTATCTACGTTGCAAGATGCATGCACCATTTTAGATGACACAAGAGGCCACTAACATGATTGTTGTAGGCACTACAACAAATATCTTTTAATAATGCTTTTATTTCTTCTGCTTGCAAACGTGGTGCTTTCCCCAAATATTACTCATTTTCTGTCACCAAGCTGCAGGAAATCATCTCTCTTCTTTCAGAAGAAATCAGCAAAGAAATATAGACAACCTAAATCCTGACTCTGGTCCTCCTACAGAGAAAGGCCAGGTTAAGGAAGTGGGATTTGACATAGCCTACCATCCAGCTGTATTTTATGCCCTGCTGGCTTTATTGGCCATGAAATGTCCATGCAAAGCCAAAGGACTCTCTTAAACACTTTATCTGCTTTGCTGTGAGTTTTTTATTCTGCAGAAGATCAAATTAAGAGCAATGCTAGATAAACTACCCAGCCTTTCATTTTTGGCTTCAGAGGCCACAAGAGCAGCATGATGCTCTTGCCTTTTAATTAGCTTAAGCCAGAGGGAGCAAAGATCTGAGCTCTTGGGCTGTACCAGAGAGACTGAGAGAAGAGCTGAGGCAGAGCTGCTGCCACCCGTCATAAGCGCTCCCTCACTATCGAGTCCCCATCACTGTGAAAATACATGTGTTTACTTCCCATCAGTGGGTGAAATCAGAGCCCTCGTGCAGTTTCTGTCAACAACTACTCGATCACCCTGGGTTTGGTGCAGGTCTGATGACCGCAGTGCAGCGTCTCTGTCAGGGTGAGAGGCTGGAAGGGATCAACCTATTGCTTAAAACCAGAATATGACAGCTAGGAGAAACGCATGTTTTGCAGAGCTTTTTTATTCAGGCTTATTTAGCTAGGCTAATAGATGTGGCAAATTAAATGCTAATTCAAGCCTCCCTTGGCCCGCTGCTGCAGCTGTTAATCTAATTTTTGAAGCCACCAGCTTGCTGGGCAGTATGAACATGGTTTGCCGGATGCTCTTATGGCTGGTGGTGCAATGTAAGCGCAACACTTGGAGTACAATCCACTAGTGTCCCCCCGCCAGATCCCATAACCTACTTCCTAGGCCTGCTGCCAGTGTTGTGCTATGAGTCACGAAGAGAAACAAATACAAGGAATGTCAAATAAAATAGGACGCAACACTTTTGCAGCATTTAAAAGCAGAGCAATTGTGCTGCAGCATACAAACCTCCCTCGACTCCTCTTGGACTGCTTCTCATCTCGGTAATAAGAAACATCCCTTTAATTAGTTCCACCTAATGAAATTCATAAGCCAGGGAGTGGGAGTTTTGCTCCTGGGTAGAAACCGAAAACTTCCCTCCACTCAATCTGTCCATTTTCTGCGGCAGTCATTAGCAAATTTTATCAAATCTCTGCATTAAACAGTAACAACTATTGTTTGCTCAGAACACAAGTCCATTTATGAGCTCCAATACGACACATCTTGGAAACCCCAGACTGAAAGGCACCTAAAAAAAAAAGAAATGGGACTGGCAAGAAAAAGTAGTTTCAAATTGTCAAGAGTAAACAAGAGAAACTTCTACCTGATCTTTCTGGCTGCCTAGATCAGAGAGGTTCCTTTACCTTTCTGTATTTGAGCAAAATAATTTACAAAATTTGTTCCATCTTTCCATACAGTTAAGGGGCATCCATTACTTCTGCAGCTGAAGCTCTCAGTGCTTCGTGCTCCTTGCATGAGGGCCAAGTGAAATAATTCTAGGAAGCCTCAAGATGTGCATTTGCTCCTATGGAAATATTGACCCACCAGGGTCTGTTTAAATCCATTTGGGTTATGTGTGTCTCAAGACAAAGCAATATCCACGGCAACAAACAATTTCACTGCAGAGGAGAGAGCACGTCCAGAAAGAGCATGTAATCGCTCTGTTCATCAATGACTAAAAGCCTGAAAGTGCAAAGTTTGAGCTCTCAGACACACCACCACTGCTCTGCAGAATACCAGCGCCTTTCATCAGGGCACTTTTGCAAATGTCCTTCATAGAGGAGGGCAAGGGAAATTAAAGCCTTGCCCACTGTTTTAGTTTCCAAACTCTTTTGCAAAGAGACATGGCTCACTGTGTGGTTGAGGTTGGCCTTTGGTAAGGTAACAAAGGAGAGGTGAGAAGAAGTGAGCTGATTCTTAGCTACTTTTTGAGATAGCAAGAGCACAAATCACCACTAAGACAAACTGTTTGGGATGATCAGGATTTTGGTAAGATTTGTTTTCATCACCTACTGGGGCCCCTCGGTTTATTTGCGTGTTTTCCTCAAAGTGGCTGCTGACTGCTATGTTCATCCTGCTGTTCCACATTGGGTCCCATAATTACAGAGCCCAATTTACAGGGTTGTTCATAGCTGCTATTACGGGAAGCTATGCATCCAGCTAAGGCTGGATGCAGCCGTGGTGCCAATGGAGGAAGGAGGGAAGAAGATCATACACAGCAGCTCCTGCATGAATGCTCGCCGCATCAGGCAATGTTAACAGAGGCAAAGCAGGAGGAAGCCACAGCTCAAGACTCATTCCCACTTACAAAGCCATCTTTGATTCAGGCTGCAAGGAGTAATTTTGTAGTTTAGCACTCAGGGGTGAGTTTTTCAGAGCTTTCAGTAATTGCTCAAACCAGATCCGCTCTCAGGACCTGCTAGAGAAAGGTAGTGGTGCAGAGCACATCTCACTGTGGTCCTTCTGGAGCTAAAGGACTGCTTGGCAGGTTCAGTGTCTTTCAACCCAGCAGTGTCTTACCCTGATTTGAATCCCCTTCTCTGCCAAATCTGGCTGCCTGCTAGCATTTGCTCTGCTCTCCAGCCCCCATGCTGGTCTCCACTTTGTTGAGATGAAAAGCTCTCACCAGCATTGTTCAAGTCCTCCAAGACAATTTCCTGATTTGTTGGGATTTTTCTACTGTAAACCATGCCTAGCACTCACTTTTAGCCTTGAAGATGTGCGGAAGGTGGGTACAGGATTGCCAGACAGACATATGCTGCTGCAGAGGGAACATGAGAGAGACCCAAGGCTAAAACTGTAAAGTAGTGTTTTGGTGCCATGACCTGCCTAAACGTCTCACAGCCATTTGCAAATGATGTGATTTATTACAAATTACATCAACAGCACCCTATCAGACCTTCTTGCCTACAGTGGTGCTAACAGAGCACTCATCAGCTTCATTTCTGAGAACCCATAAATGCGAGAGCTACAAGGTCATCACCCTTGCTGGAGAAACAAGGGACCCTTGTTTTGAAAGCTAAAGCAGCTCTATTAGGAATCCAAGGTCAAGATACTCAAAGGGGCATACACTGTCCCCTGAAGATGTATCAAGAGTGAGCACACCTCCCACAGAGAACACAAAGTGCAAGAAGTTTGATTTGTTGGCAAGAAAGACCTGAGTAATGGTTTCTTTCGGGGGTTTGTCTTCTTATACTGGGACTTCCTGTCCCAAAGAGGAACAGGTCCTACTTCTGGAGGCCAAAGCTTATCCACTGAGGACAGAAAATTTCTGGAAGATTAATACTGAATTTAGTATCTCTAGTTGAGACCAGGAGGTGATTTTAGGGATTAGGCTCACCTGGCTGAAAAAAACTGAGGCATAGCCTCCCCATCAAGTGCCCACAACTCCCCCTCCCATATCTACCTCCTCCCACCACTATTCGTCTGAGAAACCCCACCTCTGTTACTGCAGGGGTTTCCATTTCAGCTGCAGCACAGGGTGGCCTCTGGCTCTGCAGCAGCGGTGATATATTAACCACTCAGGCACTGACTAGGTTCCGTGCATCAGCTTATCTGCCAAGGTCTGCTCCCATGACCCTTTGTCCTCGTTTGCCTGCTGAATTTGTGCTCCTTCGCTGATGTATTGCTACATGAAGCTGAAGGCAATGAAGAAGTGTTTTTCCTGGTGGTGTAGTTAAAACCATTAAGAAAAAAAAATAAAGAGCCCATGAGAAAAACTGTCTCACTCTACAGAGATCAGGTGAGATGCAACCTTACTCTCTTGTTTGAGACATAGCAAATGTCAGCTGATCAAAATGGCTTCAGGTATAGTATTTTTAATACAAAGTTGAAAGAGCTATAAGAAAACATCAGTACTGTCTCAGGGAGATACTGGCCTGAATTTAAAGAGAATTTCAAGTGTCTGGAGCTCAACTACATCAGCCAGAGTGAAAATACCTACTTCAATGATTCTCAATGAAAAGACACAATGCTAAGTTAGGTTCTTATTATGGTTAACCCTTTTGGTGCTTACTGCTGGAATTATGGATTTAAATGCATATTTAGATACTGTCATTGGCTGCAAGCATAAACAGCATCTTCTTGAGTCCAGAAACTGATGGCTGGTTGCCCATCTGTCTCTTGGGACTCTTCCCCCAAGAAGTTGTGGGTATTTATAAGTCAGCACCCTCTCATTTGCTTGTCCTTAATAGAGCAATGCATTCCCAAAGCCATCTATCAGCATTGGGCTGGCCACAAAGACTGAACTGTCTCTTTCTCCTCCCTCCCCTCCTCTCCCACACCATGCCCCATAATGCCTCCCTTAGTGGTGGCCAAGATCGTGCTGAAGCAGACCAAATTTCAGGCTACTCAGCAATCCAGCTCTCAGGGGAGCCCAAGATGCAAGCTGGAGAAGACTTTTCTATCATTGTTCCCTGGAGCCTTTAACAGCCAAGAAGCGGTATTGCTGGATCTCAGCTCCTCTCTGACTACATCTCCACCACCCATGATCCTGAGTAAGAAATCACACACTTATAAAATTAAATGGTCTATTCCCATTGGACACCCTGGGACTCCATGCTTGGATGGGATCAGAGGAAAGAGCAGAAGCACTTCTGCTCCTGGTGTAGCACAGAATAAGCAGTGAACAAATGCAGGCTCCGAGATTCCCTGGTCCCAGTTTTCTCATAGCCGCAAGTCACACCGGACACGGATGTAGCACAGTAACCTATTGAACCAGATCTCATTAGCTAACCACAGGGAAGTCTAGCAGACCATTAAAATTTAAGCTAAATATAGGCACACATCAAGAAAATGGTAATTCTAAATCTCTGAGCCTAATTCATCAGGGAGCAGAATATTGTAACACATGGGTTGTTCTTCAGATGATGCAACTGCAGCTGTAGTGAGCCGGAAAGATTCAACCAGATCTCCCCAGAACCACAGGGAGGAATGCTGTGCCTCTGCTCTGCTGCCAAAAAAAGCCCAGTCTCCTGCACGCCTGGTTATTTTCCATGCTCAGACAACTGCGAGCTCACACAACACCTAGGGATGTGCTGCCCTTTCCAGCCTCCTCCAGCTCACTCCTGCTTCCAAGGTTCAATTGCTAGCCCAGAGGACAGCACAGGTCATAGTTCACTTGAGACCAGTGGTGTTGGTGGCAAGAGCTGTGGACCTTCCCACCTACAGCCTTCCATTTTTAGCAGGCTCTCATGGAGGCAGAAAGAATGAAGCAGACTGAGGAGAGACCCTACCAGGTATAAACCAGGACCTTCACAGTGGTCGCATGGGGTTAAATTAATTTGTGCAAAGACTTTGGGCTCACAGGTAATCTTCTGGTTCAAAACTCCAACATTGTGTGAAACACAGTCCTTTGGTAAGGCCTGAATTACTCTAGGAAACTTCAAAGCCATCAAAGAAGTCGTGCTCAGTGATGTTCGTGTGCAGCGCTTTGAATGAGTTTTCTCTGCTTTTCCTAGTCACCGCGCAACAGTCAATTAAAAAGCACTGCTCTCTTTGTAGCCTTTGCTGCAGTACGAGGTTTATTGTCCTATTTATCACTGTTGAACTGCCTCGGGCTGAATTATTTATAGCACTGGAGAAGATGAATTAAGTGGTAAATTCAAAGTGGGTCACGGGGATGTCGCCTTGGCCTTGCGACCCAGACGTGTCAGTGGGCTGACGGCTTGGCCTCCTTGGCTTAATGGGATGGAGCACCGTCATCTGCACTCACACCAAAACCTCGAGCTGCCTGCGCCCAGGTGATCCTTGCAGCATCCTCAGCAAGAAACTCCACTACAGAGCAGCATTTCTAGCACGTGGCATGCCACACTGAAGGTGGCACTCCACAGGGCAAGCCAAAAGGCCTCAAAAATTCAGAAAGTAGCCCATCAGCCTGAGATTTTTCATTGTTAGAGTAGGAACAAAACAGCTATTTAAGCGCAGGGGTTTTTAAAAGGAAATCCTGCATGCATTTCCGTCCCTAAATCCCGACTGAATCTCATAATCCTCCACTGAGAACAGCCTGTGCTCCGCACCGCCTCTAACTTTGACGGCGACAATGATTCAGTTGTTTCCAAAAGAGGAGAATCTCTTTTGGCGCTACTGTTTTTCTTACACCGTGTCTGACTGCATAGCAGAGGCTCCAGCAAGAGACTGATGCTGCAGGTCCCCCAGGTAATTCCCATGGCAGAAGGTGAGGACCCCTCCTACAGGCAAAGGGGATGGGGAACCTGCCTGGCATGGCCCTAGCACCACCAATATGAGGATATTAATTTCATAGATATTGGAGATTTAAGTTATTTTACCAGTATCTATGTTCAAATATAATGCTCAAGCATTTTTTAAAATACACTTAAAAAACCAAACACATTTGTGGAGTGCTGCTCCCTCCACACCACCCTTGTTCCTTGGAAAGCACCAGCTGTGTTGGTTCTGCTTGTCTCGGGGTCTCCTCAGAGGGTTTCAGGAGCTCAGGGTGGAAAACATGCTCCTGGGCATGAAACCAAAGGGCAATAAAAAAAAAGGAATCTTTTCCCTGTGTTATTGGTATTTTCTCTCCATGGTGCAAGGGCAAGAAAATTTCATTGTCTCTGGTGAGAAAAATCTGTGTCAATAGTATCACCAAATAGCACAAAAGACAAGACAGACACCAAAATTCAGAGTGAACTGGCTTTAATAGAAAGGTTAGGAAACAGCTTCCACTTTTAGAAAGCTGCAATAACATTTTGTCACTACATGATGCAATCACCTCCACTTCAACATTGCCTGGTACAACACTGACATCTTGCCCTTGAAAATCATAATCTCTTGGCTAAGAGGCCAAATGAAAATAAAGAAGAGGGTTTAGACTTAAGTACGGCAGGATGAAGAGTTCTAGCAACAGCAAACTTGCAGAGAAGTGTGGTTTAAGTAATCCCACTGCTATTTTCAAATTCAGGTTGAATTTACTCAACAGCTCCAGCAAACGAGAGAGCACGGACCAGACTCCCTGACCTGGGCAGAGGAGGAGGAAGCAGACAACTTTAATTAGCAGGAGAGTCAGCAAAAGCCCTTGCTCGGGAGGGTATCAGCCCAAGAATGCAGAGCTCACGTCTCCCTGCCCAGGAATACTCCAAGCATCATTGCCTCTCCCCAGCATCCTCTGAATATTTTTTCTTATTTATTCCATATTGCAGTGGTCCCAGGTGAGAGATGCAGCCCCTCAGCAAAGCAGCTTGGTTCTTCCTCCACCTTGGGCCAAGTGGAGTCACAAGGAGGCAGAAAATGGGGCCAGTCAGCCCCACACACCCCAGTGGTGCTGCTCTGAGCACCTCTCTCTTGGGAGCCTGTGGATGGCGGTCACTTTCTCCCACACTGAGAAGGATTGGCTCTGGCTTCCTCATTTGTGTTAAAATGGAAACAACATGCTTTTGTCTCAAGTGAAAAGCTTCACCAATCTAAAATCAATGTCCCAAAAAATGTTATGCTCTGATCAGACATGAGAAAGAAATCTCCTCTGAAATTACTACAAACCAGTGCCCTTTGAGATGTTTCAGACCATCTCTAGAACTGAAATATAAAATCCTGCTTGCCCATATATATCCATAAGTCAAACCAGTAGGAAATCTAGTTATTTCACCCTGTTTGCCGAGGAAGCAGAGTTTAAAGGGCATCCAAGTCTGAACAGATGCCCACTGGTCATGAGGGCAGCAGATCAGGACAGACAGATGTCAATGGTGGCAGTTTTCTTTCAGCATCCCCAAAGCCAAGGTTACACTTCTGCTATTCAGGCAGTTAACCCCAGTGTTTAGAAAGTAGTGGTGAGACTGGAGTGGAAGGAGTGGGTTTAACAACTCAGTACCTGGCTTGCTGTGACAAACAGAAAACAAATTTGCTGGTTTTTACATATTGCATTTATTCCAATTTCATTTTCTGAGAAGTTGTGGCAGTCCAGTGAAATTCCCACTGACTGGAAAAGGGGAAACATAATGCTCATTTTAAAAAAGGGGAAGAAAAGGAAGACCTGGGGAACTATGGGCCAGTCTCACTTCTGAACCCAGCAAGATCATGGAGTAGAACCTCCCTGAAAGTGTTCAAGGCCAGGCTGGATGGGGCTTGGAGCAGCCTGATCTCGTGGGAGGTGTCCCTGCCCATGGCAGGAGTTGGACTGGATGATCTTTAAGGTCCCTTCCAACCCAAATCATTCTATGGTTCTATGTTAGTTAACCTGAAAGAAGATGATTAGCTGACATAAGTACTGGATTTCCCTTCACCCCGGAAAACAACTGCTCCTGTGACTACTTACAGGTTTCAGTGCACATATTCCTCAATGCAAGCTTTATTTTACTGAGCTGGTATTGCTTTCATACAAGAGACTATGCCCATACAGCATCTATACAGCTTCCTTTACATATACAACAAAGAAAAGATGGAAAAATTATACCATGCCAAGAAAGCTGTCTTACCAAACAGGAGCCACTGCCTGAAGGGTATATTTAGAAATTAGAGGACAATTTAGGAAGAGAGGCACACAACATAAGCCAGAAGAGTAATGAAAAGTAGGAAGAGTGGGAGTTTGTTGTAGGTATTGAGCACTCCTAGACAGCATCAATGAATACCCAGACCGACACAGCTCTTTTTCACCCCACCAAGTAACAGCAAAACCCAACACTTACGTAGCGTTTTTCATCCATCCATCTCAAATTGCACAGCAAGGAGAGTTGAAGCACTGGATATAGCATCCCTCTCTGCAAACTGATGCACGGAGCTGAAGTCCAGGGCTGCACAAAGGCAGATGCTAGGGGAAAATGCAGTCCACGGAGTCGTGTCAGTTGTCATGGATGCTGAGCTTGCACCTCGATACCTTCTCCTCAATCCTTGAAGCAGGCTGTCATCCTTGTGTGGGCAGGGCATCTGGTGGGGCTTGCCTGCTCTGTCATTTCCAGACAGCTGTCTTACACCAGGAATTCTCCTCAAGCAATGCATCCACTTCAGTCCATGGATTTCCAGTGCTGCTGAGGCTGGAGGGCAGCTCTGGAGATCACGCAGCCCAACCTCTCCTTCACAGCAGAGTCAGCCGCAGCCTGCCCAGGGCTGTATCCTGTCAGGCTCTCAATATCGTTAAGGATGGAGATGCCACAACCTCCCTGGGCAACCTGTGCCAGTGCTTGACTCCCCCCACGGTAAGAAAGTTTCTTCCTATATTTGAGAGAAAATTCCCATATTTTGGATAGTGTGCCTTGCCCCAACTTCTGTCCCTGGGCACCAGTGAGAAAAGCCTGGCTCAGCCTTCTTTACTTCCCCCATCAGGTGTCTATCCACAGCAATAAGATCCCTCTGAGTCTGCTCTTCTCCAGGTTCTCCCAGCCTCTCCCCATATCAAAGATGTTCCAGTCCCTTCATCAACTTTGTGGCCCTGCACTGGACTTGGTTCAGTATGTCCCTGTCTCTCCTGTACCAGAGAGCCCAGCACTGAACCCAGCACTCCAGATGCATCTCACCAGTGCCAAACAGAGAGAAACACCTCCCTCAACCTACTGGTGACTGATCACTTTGAGCCTAGCGCTTCAGCTAGTGTTCAGTCTAGCTCACCATGTACTTACCTAGCCCATGCTTCACCAATGAGGATTTTACAGGAGACAGTGTCTAAGGTCTTGTCACAGCTGCAATAAGCAACACCCACTGCCCTTTCCTCAGCCACCAAACAAGCAACCTCATTGTAAGGGACCATGCAGTTAATCAAGTATTTCACATTCATAAATCCATGCTGACTAAACTCAAACACCTTCTTGTCCCTAGTGTGTCTGGAAAGAGTTTCCAGGCTCACCTGTTCCAGCACCTTCCCTGGAATCAAGGTGAAGCTAATAATAGGTTTGTAGGCTCCCAGATCCTCCTGAAGTGAGATTTGATTTCCTTCCAGTCCTCAGGAACCTTCTCCAACTATCCAGTGCTTTTAAAGATACTCAAGAGCGACCTCATGATCCCATCAGTCCACAGTATGCCAGACTGCCATGTCTAGATTGCTTGGGCTATGCAATATTCAGCCTTTGACAGAACAACCTGCCCCGAGAGCTTGCACTTGTTCCTCAACACTGTTAAACATCTTAGACCTGCTAGGACTACATGGCTGTTATTCCTGAATAACAATGGCACTGCATGATTTGGATTAGCAGTTGCAGGAACAAGAGGAAGCAGAGGGAGACCCAGCTGGAAGGAGCTGACACAGAGGATCAGAGCTCTGATAGCAAAGACAGCGTATCTCATCAGAGCAGGGGTAATCTCCCCATCCCCAGTGCTCTCAATGCAAGGATTGCAACATCATCATCTAAAACCAGTTGCAAAAGCCCTCACTGACCAAGAAGTGACACAGATTAGAAAAGCACAACACTTGTTTCACTTACCCTCATCTCAAGAGCAGCTGTGCTATGGCATGACTTGGTTCACAGCAAATCCAGCATTGCCTGAGCTGCACCACCACAACTGAGTAAAGTCTGATTCTTTTTTTTTTTTCTGTTCTAGCTCAGTAGGTGAGATGGATCTAAAACAAACAAAAAACCCCACCAAAGCCTAACAGTACTGAATTTGAATTAGACACCCACAATTACATTTTAAGTAGCTAAGTTATAAAAGAAGAAAGATAAAAATAAGATTTCAGAAATGTGAAGGTTGTCACTGGAATATTTTTATCTAAAGTGAGTCACAAAGCCTGAGAAGTAGGGTTTTTTTTTCCCCCTAATAATACTGCAAAAAATCTTAAAAAAAAAATCAACACAAAGCTATCACCCCACACCAAAACAATGAGAAAGGCAAAAGCTACACAGAGTTTAATCAAGACACTGGTTCCTGTAGCATGGCAGGAGCAACAAGTTCTTACAGACACAGAGAAGCATCTTATTAAAAAAGTGCAAACAAAGCCCACCCCCTCAACCCCTAACAGGAAAGCTGCAGGGACCAGAGAAACCCATAGGCATTTAAGAGTACCAGAAAAGGTTATTGTGGGGCTTTCCTATGCAAAGGCTGAAGTCAAAGTACAAAGAAAGCAGATTCTTAAATAGCAGGAAGGGGTATGTGAAGGCTGAACAAGTCCTAGGTTCAAAAACTCCTGATTTATGCCATGTACAGATCTCCCCCAAAAGAAACCTACCTTTTCTTATCTACATGAAATACACTTTTAAAAAAGGTTTTGACAGGTGGTGGTTTTATTTTGGTGAAAGTTTAATATTCTTAAGTCCTTAATGACAACAGTATAAACAATTCAGATTACAAGTTTGGTTTTAGTTTTGGGGGTTTATTTTGTGGGTTTTTTTTTTTTTTTTAACACGAAGTCAGAGGGTACAGTCAAAGAAAGCTCTGCCATCAACTCAGTAGGGACAGAAGTGTATTAAAAAAATGTATTTAAAGTGCAATTTAGGGGCAATCCTAAGATATCTATTTCCTTTTCCTGCTGCTGTTACTCATGCTTTCAACAGCACTGGTACCACTCCACTGAAATCAGGTTCTGCCCGAGTGCCAGGTCTCCATGGCTTAGAGTCTTCTGCTGGCATCCTCATCGCAGTAAAACTGTGAGACCCATACGCAAGGCAGTGAGATTGAGATGCATCGTGGGACCATCATGGGAAGAATGAATCATCTGCCTTGGAAATATAAATGTTTATGATCACTGCTTCTATTCTGCACATATATTCTTGAGACACGCAACTTTTACAAGGGTGTTGATATTTATATACTTCCATAAATTTAGACAGTGCATTACAAACACAATATGTGGTTGTAGTTATAAATAGCAGAGCAGTGGGACAGAATTTTCAACTACTTCTTGTTTTCTATGCTCCACAATTCAGATGTATGGCACAAGTTAAGGAACTAGAGAAAAGAAAAATACAGTTATTAGGCAACAAGAAAAGTCCCCTGTGAGTCTCATATTTTAGATGGTGGAATGGAAAGCCAGACTTCTATCAGAGAACAAAAAAGTAAAATCAGTTCCTGAGATTTATCTCCCACATTTAACCATGACTAAAAGACAAAGAGCAGAGAAATGTTCTGAAGTGGAGGTTTTCATAACAGATTTTTTTCACGGCATGTTTTCAGTGCAACAAGCAACAAGCTAACACCTGCCCTTGACAAGAAGGATTCTGACAAACAAATGCACAATGTAACCAAAAGATTAAACTTGTTTCTAAACCTTGGCTTATGCTATTTTGGTGCTCACAACACTTTGGATGTACCCACAAATCTATGAGAAAAGTCACTAGATGCCCTAGGAGCACCATAACAATGTATCAAGGAAGACAATCTTCCAGAAGGCCAACTAATAAACTTCCAATGCATATTAAAGAGGGACAAACGAGTAACCTTTGGTAAGCTTTCTAAACTGTGAAAATACTTAATACTAAGGATTTGGTTCAAGAGTTCAATTTGTCAGGCAATGACTGTAACAGCAGTTAAGGCCTAAGATTTAACATTGCGTACCTGAGGTAAACCAGCAACCTAGCACTGATGCAAGGAGTTATTGTATCTTTACTTATTAAAATTTTTAAAAGGCCTCTTGCATCAGCCTGCACCCTCATTTCCATTTATCTGCTCATTTAACAAATTTGTTGAGAGAGGAGACTCCTGGCACAAGGAGTACTTTTAGAGTCAGGTCAGTGACATCTTCCATCTCTTCACTTTATACTGGAATATATTACATTTATATTGGGTATATTGTATCAATAACAGCTGGGGGGGGGGGAATATGTGCACTGAAATCACCATTTCAAAAGTACTCCATACTCCCAGACACACCAGACTATGATTTCACATGAGGAAGATCCACCTTGCCACATTACTTGGCTTTGGTGATGGACTGACAGACGTTTCATAACAAGGTAAAACATTCGGAGCCCTGAAGCTCAAAAGTGGGGATCTGCACCCACCCAAGGAAAGGTCATGTTCTGTGCCACTGCTGCCTTTCTGCCACGGGGAAATGCAATTACTCAATGCAGATGCTGTTGTCACAAGGACATGGCCAGCTAGGGCAGAACAGATCAGAAAAGTGGTTTTAACAGCTCAGTGTGTGCTTTAATGATTATTTTGTTATACTGATACCTTTCAGAAAGCATCAGTCAGGTAGAAAATATGAGCCTTTGCTTTTTTGTCCACAAACACCTTCTACAGTGCTTCACACTGAACTGACGGGGTTTCCCACATGTCCTCATCTGCCAAGTGAGCCATCTGTGAAGGCTGATCCATGGGTGCTTTCTCACCCTGGGCTGTTAATAATGCATCTTCTCCTCCTCCTGCTAACTGAAGGTCAGAGCTACACAAACAATTTGATTCACCAGGTTTGTCTGTCAAAGACTCTGCTGTAGCTGTAGTTGCAGAGGACTGTTCAGTCTCTGTTTCAGTTTGTGGTTCTGTTTTAAAATGAAGTCCAAACAGGTTGTTTCGGATGAGGTATCGAACACACTGAAGAATCACATTTCTTTCATGTCGGATATCCTGGGCCAGCAACTGGAAGGAAAGAAAGAAAGAAAGAAGATAAAGTGATGCACATTTCTCTCACTTGCTCTGTAGCCGATACAAGCCCAGCAAGATGTATGGCTCTACTCAGTAATTTTGAACATTTCTGCATGTAAATAGCTGGCTCTCTCACATGAGTTTTGGACACTCGGAGCAGAAGACTGCCTTGCCAGAGACAGCAGAGGAAACTCATGTATTCCCATACTGGGTGCTCTCCCACTGACTGACTGGGGCTTTGGCAGAGTTTGAAAGCACTACCATAGAGTTTGCTGGGCTGGAAGACCCAAGGGCTCACTGTCCCTTCTTCCCTCACACCAGCTCGTGCTGATCAGACTCCTTACTGCATCAGTTCAACTCACCAGCCGGGCGAAAATCAACCTGATAGTTGCCAGGAAGTAGTGTGGTGTTCTGGGTTTTTTTTATTATTTGTTTGGGGATTTATTTTTTTTTAGGGCAGGTGTGCATTTAGCACCACGAATGCACTCAGGCAGGTAGAACAAGTGACAAATCTGGTATCTTTTGGATTAAGCTGTCAGTCTCAGTTTGCTCAGGTGGTAGAGAACATCACATAATAGACCTTAATACCAGGAATTTCCCCCCCAGTTATCTGGCTGTAGACTCAGATGACGATGTTCTTATAGCACAGACTATAATTAACACCTGAAACAAAGGATGCAGTACAGGTCATGTATTCCAGTATGGTAACAGACTTGCTATCCTGGTATCTTTTACACTTTCCAGGTTATACTGCATCTGTAATTTAATATCCCACGCATTCTTTATTGGAAAACCCCTATGAGTAAAAGACACTTATAAATACAAGGAAAGGGCATGTTTTACCAGGTACCAGCCCATGGATTTAAACAGCAGTAACTGCTTTGGGCTGTAATCCATCAACCCAAGCCTAATAGTTTAATCAAAGTGCTAGAGGCTTCTCTCTCATCTCCCTGAACCAGAAGGCTGAAGGACATTTTGTCATTGCAAATGTCAGACAAACTAGTACTCTGAACAAACAAGTTTAAAGCAAGTGGCTAAACCTATAACTACCTGATCATTTGCAGGAGATATGTATTACACACCCTAGCTAAATTTGGCTTGTAATGTTGCAGAGAAGCTTTTCGGTTGTTGTTACAAGGTTCAACAATGGTTTAACCAGCCGCTTTAAAGTGTGTGTATTTCTGTGTAGACTTGGTTACCAAGAGATGTTACAAGCTGCTGACACCCAAAATGGGCCTTCAGAAACCTCCCCTCTGATCTAGGAGATATACGTCAGGGCAATGAAGTTCTCATTGCTGTGCTGAGAGAAACTGCTGAATTTCCAAATGCCCAAATAAAGGCACAGATGGGATGCATCATCACCCTATCAAACACTGTACCTTTGTATTAGATTTTCTGAATGCAGGGATGAGTATCAGCGGAGTGGTGCTACACAGGCTTTTTATTTTGTCAGCGTACAGAATGGCTAAACATACGTTACTGTTTGCATGGCTACAATAAACACATTTTAGTAGTGTTCAAGCTCACTGCCAAATGAATGCTGATAGTCACCTACAGCTATTCTCCTATCTCCTCTTCTATTTTTTTTAAAAGCATCATTTCACTGATACATCCCTTTCTTAGCAAACCCACTTCCATACTTTTTGGATAAACTCTCAGCAGTGACTCACTAAAATTTCAATTTCGCTTCCTCAAGGTTTTTCTACACTGACCGTTTCTGACAGCGGAAGCCTACCTGCGAAGCACTCATGCTCCTCTGATTCACAGCCACAGTACACATCCTTTAACAATAGTTCTGAGCAACATTAAAAGGCAAAAAATCCCTACCAAAATATAATTTTAGAAACGGACTATACTGGCAAGCTACAACTCAGGCTTCCAGTGATCTGCCAGCTTCTCTCAGCATGCAAGACTTCAGATTACCTTTTTTTTCCAGAGTCCTCGCTGCTTTGATCAACAACAACTTTGAAGAGCAAGAGATAAAGACTACTGCATGCTTAGGGAGCTACATAAAGGGCAAACACTTCCTTTTCAGGCACTAGGAGTTTTAATTCTTGGCAGCAATGGTAGTATATGCTAAAAGGACTATCAAGGGATTTCTCCCACATCTGTAGCTTGGGATGTGGCTTATCAGGTATTTCTTGCCTAAACATCCTATGATGTTTCAGAGCCCTTATGTCAGTGGCACCCTGCCTTTTCCTGTGCCCTGCCCACAGAGTCTTCCTTTGACAGAGGAGCTTTATGCTGGCCATTTACAGAATCACAAGGGTAGTCTACCTATCTGATACTGCTTTTGAGTATTAAATGCAGTAAAAGCTTCAAATGTGTTTATACTAAAGAAAGCTACCAAGCTTCCAAATAGGATGCTTCACACTGTTACTGAGAACAGAATCGTAACACCTTGGACTCACCCCTACAAACCTTTTTTTACCCTTCTGAGACAGCAATCTGCACTTCAAGATCCCAGTGCTGTCACTTCCTCTTGGCACGCGTAGGCCAATCTGAGCAGAAACCCATGCACGTGGAGGTTGCAGCTCAACACCACTCTACAGTTCAAGTCATCAACACGCTTACCAACAAGATCTCTTTGACTGCATCTGAAAAAATTGTGTGCTCCTCAATCGGGGAAGGCAGCTGAGCAGCAAAGCCAGGAGAAAAGCAAGAAAGATCAGAAAAAGGCTGATGGGATCACACACAAACAAAACCTACCAGATACTACCACAGGAAGGTGAGAGGAAGGAATAAAGGTTTTGTCCTTTGTGCAGCTCATTTTAGGCACATGATTAACTTCTCACTTCTTGTTCAAAGTCAGTCATTACCTGAAGACACACCAGGGTATTTCTATTTTTCTGTTTAAGCATCTACACTTTGTCCAAGTGAAAAGCTCATTTTACTGTCTTAAGACAGGACCTTTGCTAACAGACTGCTCTAACTTCCCACAGGGAAGAGGAAAATCACTCACAAGTAGTGCTACTCTTGTACAGCAGACATTTTTTCAGCACTAAGACTGTTACCATTTCCAGCAGAGTTGGACGGCGCTTCGGAAGGAGAGGTAATGTTTTCTTGCCCCGGTTATCAGGCCTTCTGGGTGGACGTGCATTTGAATTCGAGCTTCTTAACATCGTGCCTGCATATTCTGGACGTTTTTGACTTGGGTTTTGACTCGAAGAAACATCAGTAGTTTGAGGCACATTTCTGAGTACAGCCTGGTTTTCCTCAGCTTTTGTTGCAGTCTTGACAGGGATTTCTTAAAGAAAAAGAACACACTTTCATCTCAAACTTAAAAGCCTCTTTAACATGCCTATATCCCCATGCACTGGCAGTTCATTAGTACTATTCGTGCTCATGTAACCTGATGTGAAGATGTTCAAGGTTTACTTGCAGGAAGGGAGGGTTTTGTTTGGTTTGGGTTTGGAGTTTTTTAAAAATACAAAGAATAATCTCTAAACATTCACAGGAAGGAAAACAAGACATTTAAATTCTGCAGTGCAAAAAGAAAAGGAGAAGCAGTAAGAATTGAACAAGATTTTCAAGCCTCTGTCTTGTTATCACTCAGAAAGTACATGGCTTCTGCTTCACAATATAGTTTGCTGCAAATTCGGCTGCTGAGAAAATCATGATAGATAGAGCAGAGAATGCCCAAGTTCAATTCCCTGCCTGCTAGATGCTCTCTGTAACTTTGGATAGGCCATCTAGGGCAGGTAAGGCATAGTGACTACCTGCAAAAACAAGGACCAGCAGCAGTTCTGTACTGATGCATACACTCAGAGAAGCACAAAATTCAAGTAGGACAGAGTTCAAGTCTTACCATAACAGCCAAAAGCCGTCTATGGAAAAAGCCCTTAAGGACATGGAAATTAGTTCACAAGGTGAGCATAACAGCTTTTTCCTGGCGCTATTTGAACATGAGATGAAGCAAGACTGAAGACAGGCTGCTTCCTCCCCACCCCCAATTAAGGGAAAAAAGGCTTGGGAAATTCAGTGACACAAACCCTAACCAAAGACATTCTATTCCCCACCTTCAGCTCAGAACATGCTGCTGAGAACAGACAAGCAAAGCAGAGGCAACCCCATCCAATCTTTCAGGAAACTGTACTTGAGGCTTCCTGAAGTATGCTGTAGGGCTGGGTGGGTGGGGAAACACTCTAGATGTGGCACAGGCCAAGCGGGCAAGGCCAGCCCTGTGCACAGGCTGTCTGCTGGGTTCTGTCCAGGTGCTTCTCCGAGACCAGGAGCTATCACCATACTGGGAACAAGTAATGGCTCACCCAGTAACCCCAGTTAGTGCCCAAAACTGGGAGGGAGGAATGGGGAAACAAGAGGAGCAGAATAATGGCATACACTGTTATTCCTCCCAGCCTGTCCTTATGCACGGCTTACACCAGTACTAGCATGCATTGACACTGAAAGCAAACTGGAAAGGATCTGTACATGGGCCACAAAAACACCCCATGCATAACCTTTAACAAGCTTCTCTCTTTACTTGTATACACATACATATCAATAGGTGCAAGATAGCTTTGAATTACAGCACTGGCAGACAGACCAGAATCAAAAGACATTTCCATAGCCAAGTGTTTTGGCAATATAGCCACTGAATTGCCATTACTTTAACACCCTTGCTAAGTGGAAGCCACAGCTTGCACATTGTATTTTCTTCTGCAACACCACTGATTTATCTTAAAAGGTTTTTCTCAAAAAATTGTAAGGTATGTAGGTTCTGTCTGGCACTGATAATCTGCAGCTTTCAGCAGCTGGAAATGCAGCTACTGCACTCATAAATGGTGCACTTATAAATTAATGGGATCTGGATAACAGGATGGGAGATGGCAAAGGACCAAACACAGAAGAGGTGAAGACCCCCACCCTTCCCAAAGAAGCATTGTTTGTGATCAGATTTTATCATTGCTTGCAGTCCACACCAGCACAATGACAGAGGGGAGAAGGGAAGAGGAGAAGGGCAGAGGATGTGCTGCTACGCACCTTCGGGTTCGCTGTCGGACGCGCTGCCGTAGTTGGCCAACAACGAACTCAGAGCAGAGGTGACCTGCCTGGGGACAACAGTCAATCCAGCTTTCCCGTCCTCAGCTGCTGCTTCCTCCTTGTCAGATTCTGCAGTGAGAGAAAAGTCAAGAGGGATTTTTCCCAATACTTCTGTGTGCCAACAGCCACCCTTGCTGCTATATCCCCTTCTCACTGCTACACAAGACCGACGTTGGGCATCATTGCTCAACACTGTGGACTGACAGAAAAAGCCCACATTTGCCTACTCTCTACTGACATTTGATGGAAAAGTACTCTCACCACTGGTTTACAGTTGTGCCAGCAAAACTACAGGAGGATGAAAAGCTTCCTGAACAAGAGGTTGGGCTTTCTGGCTCTTTCTTCACATACCAGATGTAATTATAAGTTTTATTATCAAGTGTAGGTAAAGAGAAAGAGAGGGAAGATGTCATAATATATTCTGAAGTCTTGCTGGAGGCAGAGGGTGGGAGAGAAGGCTTCAAAAGCCAGTCAGGGGGAAGACAAAAAAAAAAAAGGCTCACTGAAAGCGAGAATTTAAGAGCAAAGAAATCTTTGCATAGTAAAAAAAAGTCTGTAATGGACACTGAGAACCAAGGCTACAAATTAGATGATCGGTTTTCAGCAGTACTTCAGATCATTTGATACTTAAATCCCTGCAGAGCATTACGGACATGCACGAGTAAATGAGATATTACTCTCTCAAACTGTCCTAAAAAAACCAAAGCCCTACCAGAAAAAAAGATTCCTAAAAATAAACATGCAACATCGTGATGGTTTTAGTTTGAAACAAAGGAATTACAATGCACTAAAATCCTGGAAAGACACAGGTGAACAGTGCTACAGTCAGCA
>NW_010175789.1:97019-113834 GCF_000695765.1 Mesitornis unicolor
AAACTAGGAAATGCTTTTCAGTGATACACCTGCATACAAATTTGCTACGTATATGTATATATATGTATGTATACACACAAACAAATGCCACTACTAGAAACATTAATAAACCAGACTGTTGAGCCTTCTAGAAAAAACTGGTTGCAACCTTCCTTTCACAAAAAAAAAGAGTTGTGCCCTCTCCCATGCCCTGTCTAAGCCCACCCCACAGAAAAGCTGCCTCATGCAAGTTGTTACCGAAATAAACTTTCCAGATCTTTACTTTGAAATCGCAAATGTTTCTCTATTCTTTTCTAATATATCATTAACAATTTGCAATTTGATTCATTGGAGGTCAAGCTATTTGGTACAAAGGGCTTTTAGATAAATACACAGGTGTTTAGATAAACTACTTACCTACCTCTTTTTAGTTTCAGCTCTTCGAGAAAGGCTGATTCTCACTGGTTTAGTGATCACGACAATTTGCAATTACATTGGAAGCTCATGCTAAACACGGTGTATTTTTCTAATGGAGAACACATAGCATTTGCATATACTTAAGCAATTATAAAAATAGCATTTACTCCAAGTTATTTTGATCCATTGCTGCTTTTTTCTCTTTCATCCAAAATGCTGAGTGCATACTTTGGTTAGGTGCCTTTTATTTTAAAGAATTAGTTTTAATTTGCTTTTTAGCAAATTAGGAAAACAAATTTACCGGAATACATTTTCTCTTTGAGAGTAATGTGTTTGGAAGAGGCATTATGCACTATGGCATATAACTCACTGTTTCTGCTCAGTAAATCCCTCAAAATTTTACACCCCACAGGCTCATCATCTCACCTTGTTTCTGCTTATAAATCAAGAGGGAAATTCTGTTTTCTCATCTCCCATTCAGTTTCTTAGCTTTGAAGAAACTAGCCACTAAACAGAACTTAAGTGGATGCATCACAAAAACCACATTTCCTCTAGAGAAAGGGCTGCTCCTATTAGAAAGGTTTAAATATTCCAACCCAATGTATACATCAAAATCATGAGCTTCAGTTACATGTTGTTTGGTTTTTTTCAATTCTACTAAGTTATACTGTGTTCGCTATTATTTGTTAATGGCTCTATTTCTCAATAGTATAAAAAAAACTGCAACTGGCTTAAATAATGCGTAATAAGCAAGTACCACATTCCTTTTCTACCTATTATAACTGAAGTTACTAGCTGTACTTTGGTATAATTAGACTTCTTATCATTAAGTAAAACACAGATGCTGTGGGGAAATAGTTATATTTAAGCAAACTTAAGTTTCCCAACACATAGAGATTAGTGAAATAAACAAATTGCATGGGGATGCTGAGTTCTTGTTCCCACTAATTGAAGATTATGTTTTCAAGAAGAAAAACTCGGCATCAGACGTCTTTCCAGGGAACGCATTCTAGCCTTGCTGCTAAAATTAGCTAGGGTATAAGTCAGCTTACATGCCATATTCTAAGAGTACTGCATCACTGCTGACTATATTATAAATAGTTATAGCTGGAGAGCTTATATTGCTGCCAGCATGTGGAAACGTGACATGCTCTTTAAAGCAAACCAAGCAGCAATACTTCAGAGGAAACAAACACATATGGAGAGTATCAAGAATAAATTAGATAATATAGCAAAAATCAGAATTAAAAGATACTGACTTTTTAAGTAACTCATCTCATACAAGGAAATCCATTTGTTTTCACATTTAAATACTGCTATTTCAAAACCACAAAGGGATGTTTAATAGTATTTTAAGAAATAATTTGATTGTCGAAGTACTTTATTCTTCTTCTGGCTTTATAAAGATTTTCTTCTTTTACATGTTGGTTTAGCAACCTAAGTTGATGAATGTCTCCTTCCAAAGGTTCTACCACATCACTTCCCTATGGCTCAAACCATTTGCTTTTTGCTGCCTTTCCCAGCCAAGTGTTTTGGACAAAAAAAGCATTCCTCATCAGGAAATTAGGGGCAAAATAAGATTATTATGGTAAAGTACTGATTAAAAGAAAGACAGATTTTCCATGCATGTTTAGAATACCATCAACTTGGCTTGAAAGCAAACTTATGTAGAAGTGCTTAATGCTGGTAGTATCTTAAACATTCTTGTGACAGCCTTCCCAAATGAGAACTTTTCTTCCTCTTTAATTACTTGTATTTCAGCTTCTCTCCAAACCGTTTCTTAGCCAAGTCTACTACTTTTAGCTCCTCCTACCAGCACATGTGAATATGAATTCAGTAGGACACACACGCATATCTCAAAGTCTTCCAGACTACTGAGATAGTTTCCTCCATAACACGCCAAGCCTGCTAGGGCAGAAGCTCCTCAAAACACAAGATAAATCTCCCCATTTCCTTTAGATAAACAACTAACCCACATTTCACAATAAGAGAAATTTTCTTAGAAGACCACATCCTGAATCAAGATATCTCTCTCTCTCTACAGAAATTTCCATGTAAAAGGAAGCTCAAGTTTTAGGTGCAGGGATGTTAGACTACCTTCAAGCTTATGACCCTGTTGGCCCTACTGTAGCCACAATACAGCAATCCTGGGCTTTTGTGGTTTTTTGTTAGTAGCAATGAGAAGCTGAGTATGACAACAGGCTCCCCAGCACTTTTTTCCAAGCATACTGTAAAGCCTTGTGTCAATGCATCAATATTCTACTAAGAGAGATATTCCATTTTAAACATGCCCAGTTAGCCCTCTTACAATCAAGGCCAGTTTCAATGTTTTTCTAAACTCTCAGCTCTCCCCAGAAGCTGCTAGTTACACAAAAAGTTTTTGATCTTTTCAGCAGTACTACCCAAAATACAAATTCTTCAAGTTCCTTCATCTTACCAATGTCACCATTTGCCAGAAGACCAAGAGGGTCCATGTCCTTCGTGCATGGCTGAGCCTCCAAAGCACACTGTTTTTCATCTTCCTTTTCACACGTGCCATTTTCTGGTGCATTGGCTTCATTTTGAGTTCTGTGTAGATTACCATTGCCACCATTTTTCCTAAATTTCTTCCAGAAGGGGCGCCTTTGTCTTGTCCTCTGTCTTCCTTGCTGACCAAACTTCTCTTCATTTTCATGAGGTTTCCACATCCCCTTCATTTTGCTGGAGAATAGAAATTAAAAGTTCATATGAACAACAAGCTATGTGAATAAAATCAACTGACATAACCAAATGGCTCAGGCCCACATTTCGGGTTCAGCAACGCAGCACCGTGCCAGGACTTACTCCAGGTCAGCTAACATGTGGTGACAGACCAGTTAGTCACAGCTCATCTCACTGGCAGGGCAATGTGACAAAGCTGGAACCTAAATGAAGAGTCTGAAATTCATGACTTTTAGCAAAGCAAAGGGTACAAAGGCTAAGCAAGTTCCTTGACCATCTACAGTGTGAGGACATCGTGTTTTCATTTCACACTGCAAAGGCAACAAACATTCCCTTCACTTAAGCAATGAAGTTATTCAGAAGAGGGGGAACACATGGAATTAAAAGGGAAGCATCTGCTAGAAGCACACTTCCACTACTGAAGTCTCCTTTTTCCAGTTACAGCTCAGAGAAGGATCTTGCTGCACTAAATCCATCCAGCCACCTGACACCATCAGTTGCAGTGAGTGCCCATTCCAGACTCCAACTAACACACCCTTCATCTTTTTCACTCCAATTTGAAAAAAAAAAGGAAGGAAAAAAAACCTTTTAAAACAAAACAAGACAAGTCCTAAAATGTGGACAGTGCACAGCATGCTGTTTCCACCAATCTTCCAGACTGTCCTATAAACACAAAGGATGTTTATAGGAAGGTACCTAGAGAGGCTAACAAACTCTCGAAGTCTGTAGATACAATAATAGGTATAACCTAGACAGAAAAGCGAATATAGAAGTGACAACCTAACCTTCTGGAATTTTTTTTTCAGGCAATAGAAACTTAATGCAGCAAAAGATGACTGCAACTAATCATCATCATGTTACAATCAGAAAAGACGAAGATCCGCTGTCCTGAATAAGTCACATGGGTTTTTTGCTCTGTACTCTCCCTCAGCCTCACCTACATATGGCAGAGGTCCTGTTATCCCCAAACACATAATGCCATACTTGGACAAGAGCTTCTTCCTGAAACTTCTCCCTGGGTCTAGAGTCTGTGAGCAGAGTTTCATACATGTATTTCTAACCTGGTACCTTGTCACTGATAAGCAGCCAGCAGAACATGTGAGGAAAGAAGAAAGTGTATAAAAGCAGGGCAAATGGTTCCCTTTCTACTTGCCTACTTTTCCATGGTGTACCACTTAGAGACCCCCCTCTGACTAGAGATGCTCTCAAGACATTTATGGTTTTCTGTCTCATGCTGTGTGAGCCTCTAGTATCCTCAAAAACTTACAGCAAGGTACATTTTGTGAAAAAGGACTTCCTTTTGTTTGTTTTCATTCTGATGTCTAAAATGGTCACTTGGTACCCTCTCCCTTCCCAAGTTACAAACAGGAGTCTATGATCTGTATTCTATTCATCTCTTCCCACCTATGCAATTTTTTTAGACCTCTATCATACAGCCCTTCCAAACCACCCACTTCTGTGCTTGTACAGAAGTGTCCTATTGCTAACATTCCTCTCTTCCATACCTTTCCAGACTTAAGTGCTTCTTGAGAGAAGAATAGGGCCTGCCATAGCATTCAAAATGGCTTTATATAGTAACAAAGCATATTTAATTTCATTCTCCAGTCATTTCATGACAGCGTCTAACACTGATTGCTCAGTCCCGATTGTGCTATCCACCATAGCGCTCCTGTGGCACAAGATGCAAGCTACCACTTTCCTCTGAATCAGTTTCTCATCCACAAGAGGCAGCTAATATTAGCTCCTATAATTCACCTCCATCGTGACACAGAACTGCATTTCTCAATTTGGACAACCAGGCTTTAAATTCAGGATGTTTTCTGTCTAACTTAGACAATACTCAGCAAATAACTCAATTAGAGATCTTGTCCTTGACCAAGGGTTAAAAACAACGATTGATATCCCTGGGCCCTCAAACACCCAGAAAGAAACCCCAAGGTCACAAACACATCCCAGCAAGCACCAGCCTGGCATCTGCCCTCCTCCTGTGAAAGATGTACTCTTCACTTCCTGTGCAGAGAGGATAAAGAGCCATGCACCATTAATCAGCTGTTGCAAGACACCACACAGGCTGCCAAAGTGGTCCTTGTGCATCTCTAATCTCACACGCAGGGATGCTGAGAATTAGCAGTTGTAAAGCACTTCAGAGAACCACAAATGGAAAGCACCGTGGAAGTGTTAAGTATCTAATCCTTCCTAAATCTTACTTAGCTATTTGCTTTAATAGTACAGCCTGCCGAGAACAAGCTGCATTCTATTTTTGCCTCATGCATCAGTAAATTTGCCAGATAAGCACCAATTCTAAAACCTTTATTGTTGATATACAATGCAGAAACAAAAGCTTTCTAGACAGTTTATCAAGTCCATAGTGCTAGCAGTTTAGGGAAGAGAGGAGAAAAAGAAGATTAGAAAAGGTTTCTAAAATCAACCAGAGTTAAAGGTCACTAAGTGAAAGCAAACAACCAGCAGTTTTGAGAGCTTTTTTCCCTGGACAATTTTCCAGATATAAAGTTACTAACAGTGGGATAGATAAGTATGGAATTGCTGACATATTTAAGACTACATGCTGCATCTGACTCAGAGTTCACTAGAACAGCTACAAGAGTTACCAAATAAACCTGTAGACACCAGTTTGTTACTGGGACAACCAAAACTCACCTGTGCTCATAAAAAACTCCAAACACAGGATTACATACGTTTGCAACTTCAGTCTCAATACCTAGGCTTGGTCCCTTGTGTCCAAAGCACTTCTGCAACTTTGTCTCTTTCAAAGGAAGTTTCTACTGCTATCTTTTGTAAACCTTTCCTTCCAAAGACATGACAATCAACTGGTTGATGGGGTTGGTAAGTGTTGCGTCTTCTGAAGCACACGTAGCATCAAGGTAATTTGCATTATCAGCATTGAGCAAATTATACTAGCCTGGCATGAACCCTATTCTGTACTAGTTTAACCACTTTACCAGAGCAGTTTTATAAGGTTTAGTGTCATCATCTATAACAAAAAAAAGTAGACAAGCCCCAGCTCTACTTCCACAGAGCAGCAAATGGGATTTAGCAAGAGCCCCTTAGTGGAGGGTCTGCTTCTACCTTCCAGCTCAGTTGTTCTTGTTTAAGCAAGTGATACTCTAGGGGTGTGGATCATTATAGCATTTTTTTAAGTGTTCCCATAGGCCTTAGAGTAGACCTAATGAAGATACCTGGTTCCACATAACATTGACACTGCAAGGAAGAGAAAAGAACAGAGATCACACTGGAAAACAATTTACAATATAAGACAGAGAACAGAAAAATCCAAGAGGATTCAGTATTAGACCGAGAACAAAGGTAGGAGACAAAGATTACATAGGGTAGAAGAAAGAAGCAGCACTAAAAGCTGTGAAAAGAGAGTTGAGTTTTCCTCCTCTCCTCACTTGATTAATGATTTATCATGTGAAAGGAGAGAATAAGAAGCCAAATTCACTCAAAATCTCCCTTGGCCATTTTCAGGTATTAGAGGATTAGGCCATGTGGATTCATTATGCTGCATGACTTCCCTCCCCATTATTTCTTCTTCCAGAGACCAAGGTTACGCTGATCTAATGAATCGCCACTAGAACGCAGTTTTCTCAAATAAGCCAGAGTGCCAAATTCAGCAAGAACATCAGGTTTCTAATACAATTATTGTTTAATTTAACTGAAGTGGACTACGAAGCACTGTAAACAAAGGAACATTACATCTGGAGTTTGTCAAATGACCTGTCCTCTGTCCAAGGGCAGCTAGAGCGTGTGTACAGTGAAAGCAGTAAGTGCTGGGAGACCACAGTAAGAGAGCATACTTATGAACTCATTAAGGGGAAAGGAACAAGCTTGTTGCAAAATGCTTACCCAAACTGTTGGGTAGTCAGCACTTCTCCCCTTTCTTCCTTCTGCATCTGCATCGCCTTCTTCCTTTCAATGTTTGCCAATGTAGGAAAATTTCTGGAAGGAAAAAAAAAAAAGAAAAATAATTAACTGGCTCTTAAAAGATTCATGGTACTCTGTCAATTCACCTATTACCAAACCAGCACCCTCTATAAACATAGCAGATTTTTAGAAAACATAATAGATTTTTAAAAGACATTTAATGAGAATTTAACAGACAGTTTCCTTCTTAAAAAGGCAAGAAACCAGAGTGTATGCTTACATACTCAGATTTTTTAAAAAAGTCTACCAAATGGGCATGATTAGATTTACCATACCATCAAACAGGCTACAGACACATTTCAGTCATGCTTATGGACCCTCTGCCTGTCCTTATACACAACAGCATGATATAGTCTTGCGATTTTATTTTTATGGTGCTTTAATTGGAGTATTTGAAAGATCTTAAAAGGTACAACATGCCTTTAGCAAACCAACTGCTGACTTCTTGTAATATCAAAAAAAAAAAAAGGTTTAAGAACAGCTTCTGGGTACACAAGATTCATCTCATGTGACAGTTCAGGAAAAGCACACAAGTTTCCTCTCGAGCAACATTCAGTATTTTGCTTGCATGCTGACCTCAACTTCACCAAAATTACTGCCCCTTTTTTCTTCCAGCTTCCAAGAAAAATTGCTAAGTCATGCAGATCAAACAAATCTACTGTTATAAGTATCTCCCAAACCAACCCTCTCTTCCATTCTCCACCTCCCTCCCTGCGGACAAACGCCGCGCTGGTTCTAACATGCAAGGCCTGCTGCAAGATACCATCCAAGCCCAAAAATGGCTACGCTAGTTGCTCTGTAAACATTAGTTAGCTAAATCCCAGTGCTTTGAGATAAACGCAGTAAAAGGAAAAGTCCCCCACTGGCTTCCGGACAGAAACGCAAAGTATAAATATTTAATAAGTCTATTAAAACAGAGTAACAAGAAACTTCGAACAGCTACTCATTATAAATAGCTATCAAAAAGAACACATCTTTCTTTAAATATTTAATCTTATCACATGCATCTTCGCTGTTTTACAACATGAATGTTAAGCATCACATTGATGCAAGACAGCTTCAACCACATACCAAGGGAAAAAAGCTGAGAAGCATTTCCTACGAGACACACCTAAACACATTACAGAACTTGTCTCCTTTAAAAGGATTTGAACATGAGCTGTCAAGGTCCATTTCCATTGGATTTCTCCCAGAAATCCACCAAACAGCTCAGGCAAGCATAGGGATGTGACGTTTCATCTCTGCTCTTCCCCATTAGCTACTTCTGTTCATCCATGTTATAACACTCCCAGCACACAGCAAGCGTACATGAATTATTTAATCTCCAGAGCTCTGCACTGACAAAGACCCCTGCGCTTGGCACCTCTCCACAGTTTTAGGATAAGGTGCTTTCCTTCATATATGTAAGGCTCACAGGAGGGAAAAGAGCTATAAAATAAACAGTTATGCTCAGAAGAGCCCCAAGCTTGTCTTAGCAATTTTTTATTTAGTTTCAGAAGACATAAGGGAAGACCCCTCATGCTGGAGCAAAGGAGCCTTCAAAGTGCTCCTGCAGTTATGCTGATTAAGGACATATTCAGACACGCTCTCACAACATGATTCGAGACGTGACTGCCTCCCACTTTCATTCCTATGAGTTACCACTCCCTCTGCTGAGCCACCATAACGGACTCCGTGAAGTGCTTTCAGTTCATCGCCAAAGTTACGCCCTCACCTCAGCGTACCAGTCCCAGTGCAACTCCACAGCCCACCAGGTACCACAGCCCCAGCACAAAGAGGTCTGTACACCTGCTAGCATCAGCTACTTCTGCCCACACAGGCAGCAAAATTCAACTGGACCCTAAGAGGAGGCAGATGTCTACAGGTGAAACATTACAGTCTTGAGGAAAAAGTAAACTTTACTGGCACATACTTTGCAAACTTCACCGTCTAAGTACAGACACAAAGTACTCAAGAGAGGTCAAAAAAGATGATTTTTGTGTTTGTTTTGTACAGAGAATTCTTATTCAGGAAGGCTAGATTTAGGAAGACTGCTCCTCAACAGTGATGCGATGACACAGAAGGAAAACCCATGTGTTAACACTCAATGAGCTGACTTGGGTTTGTAGCCTTTTCAGCAGGCATGCCCTCCTCCCCCAGTAAAATGAGGTTCTTGAAATGGTACCTACAAACACCACTGAAGTAGAAGTAGTTCAGCACCTGGGTCTTGGAAACTTGTCAGAGCATGAATACAGCTTCATCAGTCGCCACAAAGGCTTTACAAACCTAAGCAAGTTCTTGTAAAAGAGGGAGTTAAATCAGGACATGATGGTCTGACACTGTATATTTCATAAAGGAGCCAGTACTGCCCAAGAAGGGCGCCCCATTTCATAGCAGCTGCAGTTTCCAATCAAAGACACTTCCACAGTCCAAACTGGAAGTTTTTCAGCATAATTTGTGAGGATAACACCAGAAAACTGGTTTTCAGGCTGCATATATTACATACACACTAACAAACCAACGTACAGGTAAAGGATACGCTAAGCTTCCAGAGACCTTGGAGTGGTGAGACTGAGCATAATCACTAACATGTGCACCTTATTTATTGAAAAGAAACATTTATTCAGAGAGTGCACTAGCCAAAGTCATACATGTTTTATAGGCTGACATACTCTATCTTGCTCGCACATACATCAGAATAAACTAGCTTGTAGCAAGCAGTGGAAAAAGAGAGCTTTGTCAAGGTCAAACAGAAGAGAGACCTGTTTCTATAGCAGTTCACATAACGAATTTCTGAGTCCAGAGCTATACAAGTTTATGATCTTTATAGGACCAGCACTGTGAACAAATTGACTCAATTTCTTCAGCTGGTCTTGATTGCTTACGCACAACTAACAGCAAAGGGGACATGGATAGCCCAAAGGGAACAAAGATGGCCCAACAGAAAGCTGATTAAATCATGGTTTAAGACTCCGGCATTTTATCAAGCATTGCATCGCTGGTGTGATTTTACCATATGTTAGCTGAAGCAGTTTTATTGCTAGTCCATCCCTGCAATTCAGAGTAAGCTTTATTCCACCTACATCTACTTTGATCTACCAACACACTCCATCCACTTTGCTTCATCTTCTTTACTTTTATCAGATGCTAATAAATTATTTTCTTTATTATGTATTTAACTGTCATGAATGCAACACCAGGGAAGATTCCAAGCTACTCTAGGATGATCATTATTCAACTAGAGAACCACAAATTTAATTAAAAGTGGTGTGGTTGACAGTACTGGCCTTCTTTCATTAAGCACATGCATAGCCTGAGATGCGTTTCAAAGGAATACAGCAGTCAACCCCTCGCTGAAACAAAACAAAAAAAACAACCAACCCAACAGATTAAGCAAAGGGGGGTAAGAGGAGGAAGAAAATTTAAAAGCAACACTCAAGATCAAGAAAATCCTCCAATGTTATACTGGGATCTAAGCAAAAGTAAGTTTAATGACTCTCTAACACCAGAACAGCCTTGCCACATTCTTTCTAATAACCTTTGCTCAAGAAACATTGGTTAGAAACAGATGGGCTAGCAGGATGCAGATTTCACTTGGAAAGCAGGGAAAACAGCCATACCTCATTCTGACACATTAAAGAAACGCACTGTAGATAATTCCCTTTAAGCTTGTGTTTAAGAAAAAAATACACTGAAAGCAGCACATTTCTCAACTCTTGGAAGGGACAGGACCAATCAAAACAAGAAAATTCATTGTAATCACCAAAGTTGATGTCAGACTTCACAACCATCTGTCTGGAAAACACAGGGAAACCCTGAGATCCTGCTGACCTTTACTGCTGCCCGCTTACCTTATGATTGCCCAGCTTCAGCAGGCCACAAAGCATTCAAGAGTCTTTTAGGGAAGCAGACACATGAAGGCTGCAGCAATGAACAGGGCATTGTACAGAATACCAGACAGCAAAACAGCACTTTGACCCAGCACACTTCATACAGAGATACTCACTCCTTACCGGCTCCCCTCCTTCTCTTCCCTCTCTGTGAGTAAGGCCACACTTTAAACATAAGCCCTTTGTAACAGGTTTTTAGAAGGATACAAAACTGAGCAACATAAAAGCTAATTAAGAAGAAAAATCTCAACTCTGTAAGTAACTATTTATAACAACTGAAAGAACAAGCAAGACAGGGATGTTAGGGAAGCAGCAGGGAAACAGAGGTTAAATCACTGCTGCCTAATTAGAAGCAAACTAATAATGACCTGAAAACGATTCATTCTTAGCTCTGACTGGAGCTTCTAGAAAGAAAAAAAGACTTTTTTCCTGTCACCATAAACCAAAACTGCCTAATAGCTTAGACTCCCTCTGGTGTTCTTTTTTTCTGTACAATGCATTGTTTACTGTGAGTGAACCACAAATCTTCAGCGCTAAACTGAAGATTTGCTGGAGACCCAATTAATGCTGCACAAAAGTTTCAGCTGGGTTCCCCTCTTTTTCCTCTCTTTTTTAAATTTTTTTTTAATTAAAAAAAGGATATTAGTACAGCTTCCTTGCTGTACAGAGGGTAATTAAAGCCACCCAGGTAGTCATTCTACACCCATCCATTATAGCTAAATAATACGATCACAGGACTGAAGTACCAAAATAAACCGTGGCACTACTCCATCTAGTGGCCTTAGCTTAGAAGGTCCTAATCCCAGATTGCCTATTTTGGTTGGTGGTCTTGACTACAAGACTTCATTTCCATTTACTTTACTGTGCCACAGTAACCAAAGGCTTTCAGCAATGTACCACCACAGCCAAATGTCATTCAGCTGTACAAAAAACAACAGTATGCATAATGAGATTCTTTAGAAACTCACCAAAAATGTTCTCAGTCAGAGTATCATAGTTACAATTAATGGTAAATAAACAGTGCTTTTACTCACAGCACCCACTCCCCAAGCAAACAGTACCTGAACATGATTGCACACTCAATTCCCACTTCCCTAATGTTCCAGTATACAGTAGAGCGTGTACATACACACCTCAAACATCATTTCAACACTTAAACCTTAGCATCAGCCACTAGACAGGAACTCTTCCAAACACCTCCCAAAACAGCAAAGTGTATGCAAATGAATAGCAAGGACTCTGCACACAAGTATCACTATTTTTCCTTGGAGTTACTGTTAGAAAATTAAGTGTGGGCAACAGGACAGAAAAAATCTAAGGACATTTTTGGGTTTTGCTAACTCTGTTCAAACACTTTGTTTTATAAGTAATAAAAGACTTGATAAGTATTATTGTTGGGGAAACAAAAAAAAAAAACCACAACAAAAAAGACAGGAATATGTAGAGTGAAAGTAAATAAGAAAACAAAACCCTCAAGTATCTTTTGAATAAAATGAAACCTTGGAACCAAAACTAATTTAAAACCGAACTTTTACTTGCACAAATCACAAGTAATTTTTGTCTGGTTAACTACGGCAGTTTAAACATGACAAAAGAAATTTTTGGTTAAAAAAACCCCAAAACTAAACACAAAAAACCAAAACCAAACACTACAACCCTCCCTCTGCAAAAAGCTGCTTGTTTCTTTTAAAAAAACAACAACAAAAGACAAAAAACCCAAACCAAACAAACCCACAAATACATATCAGGACCTACAGATTATCTTCAGTTGTAAGAAAATGAACAGCAGGTACAAAAGAGTTCATTGCTATGATGTGTTGACACAGTGAAAGACATCCCTTTGCATTTCTGAAATTTGCAGAAAAAGCTGAAGCCATACCCGAAGGAAAGCTAAACTTGCAAGAATTTACTCCTTCCCATTATATGGGGAGAAATTTTGCTTATTAATACACTTATTCTTAATTATTATTAATTCACTCATTCTTCCTTTTAACAAAGCCACTGTGTAAACACTTACTATGCGAAATTAGGTTCAAAACAAGAATGGATTAACATTGCTTGCTGATATAAATGCAAACTGGATTCATCGGTAATTTTAAAAAACCATGTGAGTAGTACACTGCCCAAACTCATCACCAGCGACCTTGAAAGTGTATTTGTATCACTTCCTGCTCTGCATACAAGACTCTCTCTCACAGAAACAAAATGCACATGCTGATCCCTCGTGAGACTACATTCCAAGTCTGGAACAAGTGAGGAAAGCCTACAGCATATTTCACCTGCTGGAAAAGGGTAGGTTTTAGTCTGTTCAATTTAGAGAGGAAAAAAAACCCCAAAAATCAGTGGGATAAGATCTATAGAAATCTAAAGTGAATTTGAAACCACTTCAGTCCTGGTAAACAAAAAGTAGTTGCACCACCTCACATCATGAAATGAGAAACACTGCTTACATATGACCTTTACCTTGCACCCTAGGTACAACATAAGTTATTCTACTTGAGACGCATCATTCATGGATTCTGTTTTCTTTCACTAAAAAAGTGTCAAGCAATGCAGAAAGGTCTTAAAAATTAGGAGAACTCCTTGTTGGGGTCTGCTGGAAGAACTTAAGCTAAGAAAATTTGCACACAGCAGGATTATTACCATTACAGCCAGTATAAGAGTTCCAGATTTCTTAGCTGTTCAAAAACTACCAAACACACACATATTTCTGACCTAAAATGTTTCAGCAATCAGGCTAAAAGGAGTAAGTCGTTCACCTAACCTGGGGTACCAAATTAAACATCTGGGAAAGCCACCTCCTTCTCAGTTTATAGCTTGCCTTCCATTATAATCATCCAAATGATTATAGTCTCTGCACCTCATACATTCCTGGCTCAGGCATTCTGACACAGACCACAGCCATGGAGTGGAGTACTGCAGAGCTGAAGGAACACCAGCAGCAAATGTGTCCTGCCACTGCCTTTCAGCTGTCATCTAATGATCACAAAGGGAAAATACAATAAAACAAATTCAGAGGTCACAAATCTTACTCACTTTTTTCTTTCTTCTCTCCATCTAGCGATCTCTTCTGGACTATCTAATATTATTCTTTTAGCACCAGGTGCATGTGCCTAAGGAAAAAGTATTTTATAGGTGTTTAAAAGGGAGAGGGAAAAAACCCACAAGAAAAGAAAAAAGCATCATTCTGTCAACTAAATTACTATCACACTATTTTCACCTCCAAAAGTGGTAAGACTGCACACAGCGACTACAAATATGAATCCATTAAAAAATCCAAAACAACCCACAGTAATCAACATATTTTCATCCACAATATTGTCTTACAACAGATTCTACTCGGAGATTATGCATTTTCCTTCCAGAAAGAGGAAATCAAAGCACTGAAGAATGAGAAAAGGGACTACAGTAAAGATTGCATAGACTCATATTTCAAGCCCAGTGGGATACCTACATTCTTCCAGTGTATCTCAACTGTCTTCTCTTGCGCGCTGAAATTGCAGCCTTCTTCTGTGCACTGCAAGACAAGGGGACAAACTTAAGACACACCAAGTTACACAACAAAAATTATAAACGAGCATTCGAGCACACTTCAGACTCAGTGCCAGATGTATGTACAGTTAGTTACACTGAACTTTTAAGCTGCTAGTTTCAAACCAAATGTGACTGTAAAAAAAGTAAGAAGGCATAATATACTTTTAAATTTCAACTGATTTCAGAATAACTAAAGCAGCAAACATATCAGATAATTGGAAATAACATGAAATTAACCTAAAAGAATGATTTGCAAGACTCTGTTTCAAATGTTGATACTTCCTTGCAATATAGGAAGGGATTTTTGAAATATATTTTCCACAAAAAGTCTTTACACACAAAACTTTTACATGCTCTACTGATGTCAGTGAATTAATTCCCACCACAGAGGCGACTTAGCAATACTTCACAAAAAAGACATTAAAATTACTTCAGCAAGAAAATAAAAAATACAACCAACACCTCCACTACACACAGCAGTCAGAAAAAAATCCCCTACTAATGCTTTTTGTAGCTCTGGAATCTCTTTTTGCCAAGTCTTCCATTCAAAGAGTGACTACAGCCAACTACTCATCAGGCACAAAGTTAAAAACCAAAGTGTAAATAAAACATGCCAAACTCATCAACCTGTTTATGCTGGGAAATATGTTCGTCATACTTCTCCTGGTTTTTATAGCCACGGTCGCAGGTATCACAATAATGAGAGAAAACCGGCTCTTTTTTCTTTTTGTTCTGAAAAAAAGAATAAATCATCTTAAGATTGCAGTTACAAGATTGCTTACTTTGAATCAGGTGCAAAATGCATTCATGAGGATTTTTTTGTTAATAAAGTAATCAGTTAAAACACACTTCAAAAGTTTCAAAGCTAACCTAACATGGAAGTGAAGTTCAAATCATTCATCTTCCAAACAAAGCGCCCTGCACTCAGCTCTTTCCACTGCCACCCTTCCACCAATTACTGCTTCTGCAAACATACCAGGCTGGCACAGATTTATTGAGGGCTGGGAGGAGAGCTCGGCTACAGCCCCAGTTCTCAATCAAGTCAGACCGTGCCTGTTCTCACATAACATTGTAAGAGCTCAGAGAGTAGCAGAGATCCTTCCTTTTCCCACTGCACACATCAAGCCGATCTGGCTGTCTGGCTCTGATAACATAACAGAGCACTAATGTAATTTAGGCCGGGGATCACCATGGCAAGGGCTTTTCTAAAGTAAACCTGTTTGAGAATTGGTTGAAATGTATCTTTCTTGCAGTGGGCTCAAGATTTGCACACCGATTGTCATACATTCAGTCTCATGTAAGGGCACACACATTAGACGCTGCAGGGTCTCTGTAGTACCACGAGGTAAGTCAACACAAAATGGTTTGGGTTGTAAGGGATCTTTGAAGATCATCTAAACTAACCCCTGCCATGGGCAAGGACACCTCCCACCAGACCAGGTTGCCCAACGCCCTGTCCAACCTGGCCTTGAACACTTCCAGGGAGTGGGCATCCACAGCTTCCCTGGGGAAGCTGTGTCAGTGTCTCACCACTCTTACGGTAAAAAATTTTCTTCTTACTTCCAATCTAAATCTATCCTCTTTTAACTTTAAAACTGTTGCCCCTTGTCCTATTCGTACAGTCCCAACTGAAGTCTGTCCCCATCTTTCTTATAAGCCCCCTTTAAGTATTGAAACCCTGCTACAGCATATCCCTGGAACAACCTCTTCTCCAGGCTGAACAACCTCAACTTTTTCAGCCTTCCTTCACAGGACAGGTGCTCCAGCCCATTTTTGTACCCCTCCTCTGGGCCCACATCTTTCACGCACTAGGGACCCCAGTCCATACCTTAGGCTTATTTCTTTCTGGAAAACATTTACTAAACCCAGGAGGTTGTCCACCTTGCCATTTCTGGGAGAAATTGCCATTTCCACCTTTAAAAAAGAAAAAGAAAAAAAAGCCAGTTATACATACAGGTGGTAAAACACACACACTGCTACCTCGGTGGGCCTGCTGTGGCAGGGAAGGGCCTGGGGAAGCACAGACAGTGAGGCACATACTTGGAGAAAGGAGAAGCCCTCCACCACCCAAGGGACAGCCCCAAAGTTCCCACCGGTGACAAACCGGTGGGCCCCAAAAGCGACCCTCCCCTGCGTCTCTCACCAGTGTGCGGGCCCTGCGGTCGCTCTCCGTATACCGGAGGGTACCAGGCGGCAGGTGGCGGGTAGCTGTCGGCAGGCGGTGGGTAACTCTCGCCGGGCGGGTAGCTGTCGGGAGGCTGGTAATTCTCACCGGGAGGTGGGTAACTCCCGGGCTGCGGGCAGCTCTCAGCAGGTGGGTAGCTCTCAGGCTGCGAGTAGCCCTTGGCGGATGGCGAACAGTTCTCGGCGGGCT
>NW_010175790.1:0-238 GCF_000695765.1 Mesitornis unicolor
GGGGTCCCCTGGGCGCCCCGCCACCGGCGTACGGCTACCGGCGTGCCGAGATGCTCAGAGGGGTCGGGGCAGAATTTCCCGCTCCTTCGCCTGGAAGGGCTCACCGTGCCCCTCCGTTCGCTGCCCGTTCCTGCTACTTGTACTCCCCTCGCCGCCACATTTCTTACAGTGCCACGAAGATCCCGGCTCCGCGCTTAACTGCAGCTACAGTGTCCGGGTTCAGCTGAGTGGCGTGCTT
>NW_010175791.1:0-5101 GCF_000695765.1 Mesitornis unicolor
GCCAGCCCAGCCCTAAACCACGACACCTCCCATTTAGACTGGAAGTCTCTTGAGCCTGGAGACCAAGGCAAGGGCAATGTGTTGCAATTTAATGTTGAAGTCTCTTAAGGACCAGATACTGTTTTATCATATATATCAAACATAAAAGGGTAGCTTAAACTTTTATTCAGAATTTATCCAGGTTTTTGTACTACCTAGCATAACAAATACTTTTGTAGCCATCTGAAAAGTGTATTTTGAACTCGACAATGCTAAATAACACTTCTTACATGTCTTTGGCCAGACAAAGTAAAAAGCTTACTTTGAACTTCTTCCTTATTTCCTGCTCTTTCTTTTCTTTTTACTTTTGTTCTTTCTTTTCTTGGTCCATTCTTCTCTTTTCTTCCTTGCCCCATTTATTCTCTTTTCCCCTTGATGAAAGTACGTTGCCAGGACCGAATGTAGCAGTGAAGCAAATCTCACTAGAGCTTTCTTACCCAAGGTTAACAAAGAACTACACGTGATGGAAAAAGACTTCTTCCAGTGAAATCAAAGCCACAGATTCTAAACCTTAGTGTGGCTGCAACAGATAGAGTAAGCAGCTCTTTCTCTTATATTGCATACATATTTTAAAAAGGCTGTCCTCAAGAGGGTAGTATGCCAGAAAAGGTTATCTGGAGGTAAGAGAATGGCTCTGCACGTGCATGTCCAAACATCTCTGAGCTAATTTTGGCAAGCAAGCTTGGGACCTGGTAGCAGTGTAGGTGTTGTGGCACTGGCTGCAGCTGCTAAATATTTATCCAGGCCATCGGTCATTGTTGTAGCCTGAACTGAAGCCTGAGCTACAACTGGACTGCTATTTTAAACCTAATTGAAAGCTATTCCAGCAGTGTACACTACATCATAAATGCGCTAACATGCCAGGGTACATTACATGCTGTGCCTCATGTACTGAATGGTACTGAGATCTGGAGCCTGGGATGTAATTGGGGCTATAGCTACAGCTCTACAGTTTGCTGACAACAGTATGGCTAGAAGAGCTGTGCTTTACAAACCCTATGGAACTGACTTTATATATATATATATATAAAGAAGATTGAATGAAGATCACTTGTTCTGGTTATATAGTTTTCAAATTAAAAAGGGAATTCAACAATAAATTATTGCTGAAAATCATTCTACATCTGAAACAATTTATTTTTGTATAGGAACTTTAGAGTGTTATTTATTCCAAAGGAATTAGAGCTTCTCTTTGGGTACTGTCATACAGAGAATCTCATACATTTAGACATTAGCAGGGCAGGAGACTCCTCAAAGTGAGGGGCTAAGTGGCAGAAGGATGAGCAGAGATCACATTCTGGCTCTGTAGCTATGCTAAGGGACTCAGGCCATGAGAAGTGTAATCCCAGCTTCTTGTAGGAGTTCTAACTACATTTATCTAGAAAGCAAGAAAAACAACCACAACAAAAGAATCTATCTGGGTCCACAGTGCCTAGGAGATGAGCTAATTTTAACTTCTAGGCTGTAATTCCAGTGATTCAGAAATGTTCCATAGATCAGAAATCAGACTTCTGTTGTCTAGATCACAGTAACCACATTATTTTATTGCAGTTTTTCCAGCCCACTTATCAGATCTAAATGCAAAATAATCTCCAAACAACCTAACTTTCTCTTGGTGAAATGAATAACTGCAATAATGCCCAGCAGGGAAGAAAGGTTCTATAAGAAAAATTCCGGCTTTCAATGGCCTAGATACATTTGGGAAAAAAAATGAAGAAAATGGACCTGCTATGTAAATTTCACACAAACTATATAAAAACGCTTACAGCAAAATGTAAATACAAATTCATTTAATCTTCCCAAACCAAGTTACCACATTATTCAAACACACTATTCCTTTTTCCTGACTTTATTTTTTATGATACAGCTATAAAGTCCTAGATTATTAGGATTGATAATTGATTGATATTGGAGCTTTGGCCAGGATGGAGTTGTTTTCCTTATGAAGCTGATAAGTTTTTTAAATTTTTGTTCTCACTGGCAGATATTTACATTTTTTAAGGATTCGCCTGCACCTGTGGTTATAGTTTATTTTTTTTTTTCTTCTCTCTGAATAAAAGCAAAAGGGGTACAGGGGTAAGCAAGAGCCCGAGGCTCTCTGGGATAGGTGACCCAGGACAGACGATCCAGGTCTGATGCAAGTTCACCAATAAAGATATATTCTATCCCATAAACATCACACTTGCTATAAACTGGGGAGCTTGCAGGGGATGACGCCTTCCTCCTTCTTCTTGTCCCCTTTGATTCTTCCCTTCTCCTTCATGATGGCGGCCTGTCTCAGTTTCTGAGGCTTATCCCTCCCTTGTTGCATTTTCGTGGGCATATGGTCAGTGGCTGCTGTTTGTGAGCTGAGTGTAACTTTTATTGCTTTATTATTGTTGTTCATATTCTTGTTACAATTAATTGGCATTATTATTATTTCAGTTTGGTTTGTTTTAATTATTAAATAGTCTTTATCTCAACTGATGAGTTCTTTTACTTTTACTCTCCTGATTCTCTCCCCCATTCCACCAGGGAGGAAGGAGGGCAAGCAAAGGAACTGTGTGGTGTTTTAGCTTCTTGCCAAGTTAAACCACGACAAACACAAAATTAATTCCCCTTTGGACTATAGGTGAAACTTTTCATTGTCTGATGAAAAGCCTTAATGATTATATGTGGTTTTATTAAGAAATATTTATAAACCTGAGCTAGATAATTTTATATTGCATGGTATCATTTCATATGCAAGAAAATGGAATTATTCAGAGATGGAGGATATGTAAAGTAAAAATAGTTTAAAATAAAGCTTTGGTAAATAATTTATATTTGAAAGAGAAGGCAAAAAAAAGTGCATATGGATGTAAAAGCAAGCAAAAGAACATGTACTGAAAGAAATTTCCAGCAACATGTCCAGAACTTCATGACCACAATTTTTTTGCACATCATCTGGGAAAAAGGTCTTTTTCCCCCAGCTTTACCATAAAGCTGCCTATAAAGTAATGTAATACACTTCATTGCTACAATAAGTTACAAAGTAGATTTTCAGCAAAATATGTATCAAGTTAAAGAATGGGAAACTTTCAGTCAGTTCATATCATTCTTATTGAGCTCTAAGTTAAAATTATTAATATAATTTGTATTCACATTATTTTCTGGGATATGGACAGATTTCAAAATACTTGCACATTTGATACAACAGAAGTACTTGTGTACTGTGATCCATGTAATGCAAGCAAATGATCAGGATTCATCAAAAGTGTTTATTCATGTAAATCAAAAAAAGTGTAGAAAATAACAAGTTTTCAAAAATTAAAACAAGAAAACATAATTAAGCAGAGAGAATTACTCAGTTCCATCAGTTTTACTGTTTTTTTTCTCTAGCAATTTCACACCGAATCACAGAATCACAGAATTTTGGGAGTTGGAAGGGACCTCGAAAGCTCATCCAGTCCATCCCCCCTGCCAGAGCAGGATCACCTAGACTAGGTCACACAGGAACACGTCCAGGTGGGTTTTGAATGTCTCCAGAGAAGGAGACTCCACAACTTCTCTGGGCAGCCTGGTCCTGTGCTCTGTCACCCTCACAGTGAAAATGTTTTTCCTTATGTTCAGGTTGAATCTCCTATGCTTCAGCTTGCACCCATTGCCCCTTGTCCTATCATTGGCTATCACTAAGAAGAACCTGTCTCCATCCTCCTGACACTTGCCCTTTACAAATTTCTAAACATTAATGAGGTCAATTACACCTTAATACTGAGCTGTTGTGTATATATTATAATATATAATATCCAATCTAGCACTGAGGTAAAAAAAAGAAAAACCTACATTGACCTTTTAAGTCCAGATTCTGCTGTAAACAGCAGTGACATCCTGCAATTAAAAAAAAATCCCCTGGTCTTTATAACTTTGGAGGGTGCTGTTCCATCTTGCCATCAAGTAAGAACAACAATCGGCTGGTTCTAAGGGGCTTTGCAAGGGCAGTTAAGACATTTACCATCCTCAGGAGTGGTGCTTGATTGTTAATTACTTTTCCAACAGTGTGTTGTGATAACTTTGATGATGCACCTCAAATTTTAATTCCTCCTTTCTCTCTGGCTGTCTTATCCAACTCAAGTAGTCATGTCACTGTGTAGATACACAGTCCATTGCAGAACAGAACCTCAACAGGGACTGCAGACAGGACCACAAACCAAATTATAAGTCATGACAATTTTCTTACATGTATTCTTTTGTCCTTGATTAAGTACAGTTTCCTTTCATTTCTCCTAGTACAGCTCAGAATCTTCTCCCTAGCTGAAGCCCCAGCATGGATAACTCACAAGGTATTCTGAGGTATTTACAGCACTAGGGACTGAGCCTTCAACTGATTTTATGTGTGTGGCAATCTGTGCATGCATGATTCCACTTAAGTCAGCCCAGGTGCAGTTCTCCTCTGAAAGCAATGGTACGGTTGTGGCCTCACATTGAAAGCTGTCAGCAAAATTACTTATCTTCTTTTTTACTAACAAAGCCCTGTTTGCAATTTGAGTTTTTATTATTAAACTGTATAATTAGTATTATTTTCTGAATCTAGAAAGCACATGCATCTCGCTGATTCTGCGCTGATGTAAATATGATCTACTCTCAGGGAAAATTGCTGGAGTGGGACATAACACAGGAATTTACCAGAGTGCTATGTATTCACAGGCCCAGACAGGAATTTCTTAAAAGCTGTCTTCACTGGAAAATAGTAATGCATCAGTAGTCAAACTGAAAATTTTTTCAGGACCAGGTGGAAATTTCTAAACCAAAGCAAGACCAACACCAAAACAGCATCCCTTAGTATTCATGCTGGCATGGTGGACAGTTTAAATCCTTCTCCCACACATGAATAAGACTGATGCATCTAAGGCGAGTACTTCAGCCTCTACTGTTTAAAATTATTTCATGCCTAGTGAGTATTTGATTATGAAAAAACAGTAAAGTAGGTTTCATGGGAAAGGATAACAATCAAATATAAAGGGGTGAATTAATACAACTTCCATCCATGGGTCCAGAGAGAGCTGGCGGATGAAGTTGCCAAGCCGCTATTCATCATATTTGA
>NW_010175792.1:0-27219 GCF_000695765.1 Mesitornis unicolor
CTATGGAAAAGGGGCCACATGGAAGCAGAGACAGACACTGGGCTGAGGGTTTTTTTTTCCTTTCTCCTAAGATGCACATGGCAGGAAGACCAACTGCAAACCCCCTCTCCCATCCCCCTGCATCTCAAGGCAGAGGGGGAAGGTGCAGGAACCAGGAACAAAAGCTGAGCCCGGGAAGAAGGGAGGGGTGGGGGGAAGGTGTTTTGATTTTAAGATCTGGTTGTATCTCCCATTGTTCTACTCTGATGTCAGTAACAAATTAAAATTGTTTTGTTTTTTATTCCTTATGATGAGTCTGTCTTTTGCCTGTGACCTTTTTAAGTGGTGAGAAGCCCTCCCAGTCCATATTTTGACTAGCCCTTTTTCTGGGGCATCGTAGTGCTCAGTTATGCACTGGGCCTAAACCACGGCAGAGGCAGAAGACAAAAACAGCCCAGCCATATTGAGAGAAAGCTACCAGCTCAAGAAATGCCAATTTTCCTTGTAAATCTTCCCCTCAGGCACTGTTTAACCTCCAGGACAGCAAAAACCTGGGTCAAGTGCAGCAGTGGTGAAGCAGCAAATACCAGCACAGCTGCTTGGGTCCTCTTCCAGCAATACATCTAATCCGTGAAAAGACTGGACTCTGGAAACAAACGCTGCACCTAGCTCACTATAGCAAGACACACTTTTGCAAGAGAAAGACAACGTTACAAATAACTAGGAGCAGTGCTTGACATCAGGCATGCCTCAGTGCAGGCTCCTTTCCTTCAGCGAATGAAGAACCAGGCAGGAGTTGGAAGGAAGGTGGAGAAGAGGGGGCCAACATCTGACCAGAAACACGAAGGTAATTCTCACCTTCAGCTCTTTTTCCTGAGCCACATCACAGGACAATGAAATACAGAGTTTTTTCCTGCTGCTGACAACTGCTTGAACTGAAACCATGGGGCCAGGAGTAACACACAACTCTTCCCTCTGACAAGAAGCTCCCTTGATTCCCCACAGCTCTCCTGACAGCAATCTCCCTCAGCACAGAAACCCAGCTCACAAAAAGCCACGTTTCTAGTTTGCACCTGCCATCACAAATTTCACAAGCTCCTTTGATCAGCACTCTCTGCCTTGGCACCCAGGAGGTGCTGCACACTGCAGCAGCACAGCTTTCGGTAACAGCTTCAGAGGCAATGATGCACTGGTGGAACTACTCAAGCACCAGTGGGAGGAACCTTGGGGAGACCAGGTCTGAAGGACAGAAGGCCACCAGAGAAGCTGGAGGGCAGCCTGGCAACCGCCTGCGCACACAAGGACATTGGGCAGCTGTGGAGGCAGCACGAGAAGTGGTGCAGGAGTGACCCTGCCCCACACATGATCGCCAGTGGATAATCCATCCCAAAAGCATGCTTGGCAAACCCTTCAAGTCCCACACTAAGCCACTCCTCCAAGGCAAGGTGAACTTCGACTGTTTATCCTTTCACTATTCAACCACCTTTCAATATATCTTTCTTTTCAGGGTCCTCTTTTTAGTTTCAGCAATGTCAACAACAGACCCTACTCTTCCTTTTCCTACCCTTTTCTCCCTCTCTCGCACAGAAAAGTCCTCACAAGTGCCCTGTCTTCATCAAGGAGGCACTTCACCTCTGCGCACCCAGCACTCAAAACTAATGCCAACTGGTCACGTAACCATACAAAGCTGCTGGACTGCCCACAATTGAGCTGTGTCATGAGGCCTTCCCCACAGTGACCTTCAGGGGCCAGAGGTAGAGACTGTGCTCAGGCTGTGCATCTCGAGGCAATCCTTAAGCTTTCTTCAAGGCCACCAAGGTTGCCCTGGTGCCAGTGAGATGTGTATGTCCTTCACAGGATGAGGACAGGTTCACTCCTTCAGTGTAACTCCTGAGTCATCCTTGCCGCGTGTGTGAGGCTGGGGATAAAGATATTTGCCTGCAGCCCCTGAAAAAGTCAGTGCTGTAAAAATGCGAGCACTCTGCAGGTTTTGAGGTCTAAATGTCCACAGCTCACCAGCATCACCAGCGCGTTTAAGCAGCAGCACTTAGTTCATCTGATAAACCCCCAGTCTGTAGAGAGTTCAGAATAAGCACAGACCTCCCATTTACCACTTCTCTCTCCCAGACTGCTGGGGACAGCACTCTTTCAAGCTTTAATAACTTTATCTGGAAATCACATCCATTTTACAGAAAAGGGCTCATCTCTTTCACTGAGGGAACCACAATGAAAATCCCAGGCTTGCAAAATAGTGAGATTTTTCTTGCTTGGGCTTGTTTCATGTTTAATGTGAATTAAATGCCAATAACTAAGGACTAAATCCCTAGCCCAAACTTCTAATTCTGCAAATAAGTGAACAATCACCGACTTTGGCTGAAAGGCAATCCTTCCCCCTCTCTTAAGCAACAGCCCTCTTAAAATTCTAGCAGTGTTCACGTAAACATCCCATCAAATAAGCTTATCTCTACTATTTTTAACTTAGGATTTAAATTAATAATGCAAGGTCTTTAGGTTTATAAGGTAAAAAGAAATAAAAATTATTAGTGTTACTTAGTTGGGTTGCTATTCAGTAAGTAAATTAATTTATTCATATTAGATCCGATTACTCCCTCTAAGCGCACCTTTTGTGGATTCCCATTTCAAAAGCAGAATTTCACATTTACTGCTACACAAAAATTTGGGCTGGTACTTTTATATGAGAGAAGACATTACCCTATGAAGACCAAAAAGGATTGTTAAGTAAAAGCCACTGACCAAAAATGCCTATGCAGCTACTTCTGTCAAGTTTGAAAGATTATTTTTAGCATGGCAGCATGGCAGTAACCCACCCGGTCATAATTTAAACCACAAAATGATAAAGAATTCATCCTGGCCTATCTAAAGTTGTGCTAGTAAGGCAGATGGTCAGTAAGCTGCTACTATTTTGTATCTTCTGCAATATGTAGCCCTTAGTGCAGAACTATCATCATGCATTTCATTCATGAGTGACATACAAGGAAAATACAAAAGTTAATAAAAAGAAAAACCACCATCCAAAAAAAGAGACTAAATAACACAAATTTAATTTAGTTTACCCCATAGAGAAATTTTAGCTTATTGAATTCTGCTCACTGAATGTTGGTTCACCTAGAGGATGAAAAACTCTGAGTGGACTTTATCCTCAGTTGTGTAAACATTCCTGAACATAGTAAGTTTTTAAGAGCTGCCAAAAGAGAAAGAGGTGATGTCTACATTAAAAAAAAAGAAGTTTCTATTCTGTGAGTCACGTAATCTTCCAAATCAAGTGAAATTTTCAAATTCAGGAAGAATGTTGCCTTTTAAAAACAAACCACAAAAGTAAATGGTTTGTAATTATACCTGGCATATTTTTTGTTTCTAATGGGCAATGTTAGCTTTAGGAAAAAAAAATCCCGACTTTAGGCAAACTCCTTAGACTAAGTTTGCCTTCCCGTTTTCTTTTTTTCCCCATCAGACGCGGAAAAGCGTGCACCATCTTCATGATTAAAGGTACTGTTGTAATAGACAAAAAAATGTGAACGACAGCCTATAAGGGAGCACCCTGAAGTCTTAAAGCTCCCCACCCTGGTGTGGTTCATGCACACAGGAGATACAGTCCGTGAACCCCTGACACGTATCTTCAGGGAGCACACTGCAGTCTGCATCCCTCATATCTTATACCAATTAGTCAAAACAAACACCTATCCAGTTCTATAATTAAAAAAACCCAAACAACTATTTAAGACAACCCAATGAAGAAATAAAAAGTTATATGTGCCAAACTTCAGTTGAACTTCATCTCCTTTTTGCTAATTTGAGAAAAATTGTATGGTTTCCATCAGAAGGGCTATGTTTCTACAGGCATTTGTGGTAGAGGCAGGAGGAGTTGGAGAGCTGATCTGATCCAGCCCAAAAATTCCCTTTGAGCACTGACAGCTCTTCAGCCCAGTTGTGTGAAAGGCTGACAGCATCTGTAGCTGATAATTATTGACAGAGCAACAGAGTAATTGGCCTGGCACGCATCCACCTGCTTTTATTTCCCCTGACCCCAAGGATAAGGTTGGAGGGGGAAAGCACGGGAGGATCAACCCAACTGAAAGCAGACTGATAGGGTCGTTCACCAGAATGAGCCTGGAGCAATATTCAAATCCATATCCCAAATGGCAAAACGAAATTCACCATCAGAGGGCCCGTTTCTCCTACTGAAATCTGCTTTTTTTTTTGTAGCTTCTCCCATTTCCTTCTGAAAACCCATCTTCAGGTATTGCCCACTAACATCCTGCATCTCAGTTTCACTCACTAGAATTGTGATTGCTGTTGGCAGGGTTTCTTTCCTGACAGAGGTGTGGTGAAGATTACAGCCCGAAACAGCCTCCTACTTCAGCACAGAGAACCAAGGCGTGTTACAAGCAAAACAAGAAACCCTCTTCAGGTTGTGACTGGGAAAGAGAGCATCGTATAGGAAATAGGAGGTGGCCACACGTGAAGCACAATGCTTAAAATTCAATATAAATAGTTGCTTCAATTACCATCACTCTGCTGCTCAGTGGTTTAGGCAGAGGTCTTGTCCCCTTCAAGTAAAGATTAGTACTCTTTTCTCATATGCACGCATGACTCTACACAAAACACACACTATGCTAGCTTCTTTAACAGCAAGGAAATGGTGTACTGGTGCTTTTCAAAAAGTATAAAGCCATTACAAATATTTAACTAGAAAATTCTGTGGAAAACCTTTCTTAAGGATTTTTCTCCTGTACTCTGAACATCCAAAACTTGCAAAAAGCAATAAATACTTTTTGGCACGCAAAAACTGCCAGCTTTGCCCTTAGAGAAATGGTTTTAAAAATATTTTTTTTAAAAAAAAAAAGGAAAGCAAAGTATCTTGCTCCAAAAAGTATAGTAAACTTTTTTTATGAAGATGGGAGGGATCTGAGAATGGATATAATCTTCCCTCTTTGATCAACGCGGCAAAGACAAAACACCAGAAATACTTACAGTTCCTAAGGCAAGTTCTTTCTACATCTGCCTTAGGCTATTTTGGCTGTATCATTTATGTACTCTAATTATTTTGTGCATTAAATACCATAAATATCCCTGTTGATTTGTCATCTGCTTGTCGGTTCCAACATGCAGCTGTATTTCATTTGGTAGAGAGGACATTCTGCAAGTAGGACTTGTACACCAATGCATTTCATGGACAATCATTATTACTTATGGATAGACCAGTGATGCTAACAGCTTTGCTCTATGCCATAGTTCAGTTTTATGTTTGTGTACCTACACCTAAGCGTACCCCTGGAGGAGAAAGGAAGAATATTTATGAATTATTCACTTTGAAAGCAAGTGAACAATCCTTTAGCTTCATGTGGAAGGAACTTTGCAGCCCCTTTGCAACTCACAAAATATTCTGCAAGGAAAAAAACTTAGCAATTTCTTCAGAGACAACAGATTTTTCTCAAGTACAATACACACAATTAGAAAAAATATTCTCTCTCTCTCCTTCTGAGTAAAAGGAGCCCCCTCCCCAAATTAGTTTAACTTACTGTACATACAGCACAACATGAAGTATTTCTCCGTTTTATGCACGCGTTTGGGGTCCTATTGATGGCTGCCACCTGCACAAGGTATTTTGTTTAACTGGCATGCACATAATACATTTCATTAAGCACATCAGAAAGAGAAGGAGAATTAGTAGTGACGAATAAGGTATCTCTTGTAAAAAGACAACCATGCAAGTTCCATCCACTTACCTGTACTAGTGCGATATGTGCCTGTGTGTGCTGGTTGCAGAGGGTCCCCCTGACTCTGGCTGAGACTCCTCATAGGGGGCTTCTGATAAACTCTGTCTTCGTAAATAGGATCTATATGGTGTTCTGGAGACTGCAGGGCCCTTAACTCGGAGCCAAGGTGGCTGTGCTGGCTGCTGTAAGATGCCCGAGACCCAGCTGCAAATAGATTCATGAGAGACACTTAAGAGAAAGAAAAAATAATGACAAATACAGGATCTGACTTTATTAAGTTTACTTGCAAGTAGCACTTAAACACAGAAAAAACCCAAACAAAACAAAGAAATAAGTGTTTTCAACATACAAATAGAAACAGCATGCAAGGGCAGCAATAGCTCCAGTTAATCACTTCAGTTGCATCATCCAGCTGCTTGCATCTACTCCAAAACATACCATTATATCATCTCTTCTTAGATAGAGTCCAAAAAAAACCCCAAAAGAAACGCCCTAGAGCAAAGGGGTCCACAAAAGAACCAGGAATGGGGAAAAAAAGAGCAGCAGTTGGAATGGTTTTCACATGTTATGCCCATATCTTAAGATCTAGAAATGAAATAAGCTAAAGCTGATGAAGAGATGCAGTTCTACGAAGGCTGATCTTTTTGCTGCTTCACTGAAGCAGGATAGTACAGGTGTGCCGGCTCAACATTTTGCCATCAACAGTTTCAAAAAATCATATTGCTAAGACTTTCTACAACTTAAATATCCTCTGAGAATGAATAAATTAAATATATCTCCTGGAAATACTATTTTAAGGGTATAACTCTTTTACATATATATATAAACGTGTGTGTGTGTGTATATATATATATGTATGTATGTATAACAAGATCAATTGTATTAAAGATATAATTGCATTACAGATTTTACTAAAACATTTTCTTATCCTACGATTAAAACTATTATTTTCTATCATGATATTTAAAAAATAACCTTGTATATTTCCAGCTGTGTCACCTGAATCCCTCTGTCACTCGAGTACTTCAGGGCTGTCATCCGTTAGCAAGATTCCCAAGGAAAGTCACAGAAGGCCAAACAAACACCACACATTTTGAAGGCAGGAATCAAGCAAGTACACAAGCAACACTTCACAAAGCTTAGCTCTATACCACAAAATGCTTAAATGTTTAGAAAAGCAAACAAAAATACAACTATTACTCCTCTTGCTTATACTCCTGTGAGGTTAAAATCCTGGATGCGGGCGATGTTCTACTAGCTTAGCTCGTACTGCTCAGGCCATCACTGTGGCCGTTCCTGCCAAAAATCTCTACTACATTCATTGTGTCAGCAGTGGTCCTGTTGCATAAACAAACACTAAATATTTTTTAAAATGCAAAGCACAGATATCAAGTAATGTGTGACAGCAACATAGGACAAAAATTAGAAAGATACATAGCAACAACGTTACTTAAACTTTAATACAAATTGTCTGGAGGAAAAGAATAATTTATTCCATTTCCTTCTTTCTAGTCAGCTCGTGCCATATACATGTTTTCGTCCAAATTTTTCAATGTATGTGCATGTTTTCAGTGGAACACTCTATTTGCATATTTTTCCCTTCAAACATTTTTCAGACTGACTTGCCATTAGCACACCATTGAAAGTAATTTTCTTGTTTCCCTTACTACAAAGTCTGCCAAGACTCCCGAAGACATATTTTATCTATAACTACTGCAATTATCCAGGAAGTTGATATTACTATTACAGGATTAAATTCTTCATGGTCCGCATTTTCAGAATGCTCTTTAACCCTGCATCTTTGAGACTGATTCTCAGAAAAGCTGAACGGCTCCACCAAAGTCTGGTATTCTTCAGAGGGGCCTAAAATACAGCACATTACGATTACGTACAAATTTAAATGTGTACTTGGTTCAGTCTGTATTCAGAGGGAAGAAATACAGAGAAACTGAGGGCAACATTTCAGAGGTTCACAGTGCATCAACAAACCAGACTTGCTACAGAATAAAGGATTACACCTCCTTCTGTAAGTACTGCAATTCTTTAGCCTGTTTACTGACAAACAATGCTCTTTGGAACAATCAATTTTCTTCTTAATCCTGCTTCCAGTGAACCAAAAGATTTTTCTCATTGAATTCAGTGGCAGTACAACCCAAATATTAAGATGCTTTCAAACAGTTATGCTAGTCTTCTGGTGAGGCTTAATTCAACCTCCTTCATACTCTACCTACAGTTCTGAATCTGGAAGTGCTAAAACTAGTCTAAGACAAAACGAAGTTTACTATTAGTTTATAATGCTGATATTACAGAATCACACAGTATTAGGAGTTGGAAGGGACCTCGAAAGATCATCCAGTCCAACCCCCCTGTCAGAGCAGGATCACCTAGACCAGGTCACACAGGAACGTTTAAATTAAACAGTTTTATATCCATACTGCACATTTAAATAATGCTGCGACACTACTTTACTAAACAGTAAACATGTAAATAACCAGAGAAACTTCTTGACCAAAACACATCACCATTCAAGCAAACAAGACAAGGAAGAGGTGAGAAACAACAATGGAAAACCAACATAACTTGCCCAGATACAGCCAAGTGGCAACCGAGAAAGAACTTGAAGCCACCTGAGTAAAAAGATTATGGGCAAACACACTCCCAAAAAAGGTTTGAGAGTTAAAACTCTATCAGGGAGTGACTGCCACTATTCCTCTAAGATTTCAAGAAAACAAAGATTTCAACAGATAATTAAAATATTTTCATTTTAAAAATGTAAACGCTATCAAATCTCAGAAATTAAGGCCATCAGAATATGGGTATATTCTTAAGCATGTCTCAAACACCTTTCAATCAAAAATGATACTTTTCTTAAGAACTCAATATGCAATTTTACTACACTATTTCCAAATTATCAGATACCAATATTTAAACACAAAATACCAGCAAACTTTAAAGTTCTCAAATCTAGTTGAAACAAAATCAGAAAATTTATTTTAAAAGATTGAACATCACCATAATTGCTAATGTTTCTATTAGGTTGGTATTTCAAGAATTGTAATAGCAAGTTTTGTTTTCAATTAAAATCTCTTTTTCACCGCTCTTAAAATTCTTACTTGAACCAATTTATTCAACTCTCAACTGAGGAGCAACAAGTTTTTATCACATGTTTTATTTAAATATTAATATCAACTAACCAATAGCTATTATACCATTATCTTTGTTGCCAGTGATGTATAACACATCTGCTAAAGCTCGCACAGATCACTTCCAGAAAAACTAACACACCTTTACAGCTGAAAACAATAAAAGACTTGTAGATCTTTGTATCATTAGGGTCATCGAGTTCATCCATCGATCCAGCCATACTAAGTCCACCACCACTAGACCATGTCCATAAGCACGACATCTACTCGTCTTTTAAACACCTCCAGGGACGCTGACTCAACCATCTTCCTGGGCAGCCTGTCCAGTGCTTGACAACCCTTTCAGTAAAGAAATTCTTCCTAATTTCCAACCTAAACCTCCCCTGATACAACTTGAGGCCATTACCCCTTGTTCTATCACTAGAAGAGACCAACCCTCACTTCACTACAACCTCCTTCCAGGTAGTTGTAGAGGGTGATAAGATCTCCCTTGAGTCTCCTTTTCTCCAGACTAAACAACCTCAGCTCCTTCAGCCGCTCCTCATAAGACTTGTGCTCTAAACCCTTTACCAGCTTTGTTGCCCTTCTCTGGACACGCTCCAGTGCCTCAATGTCCTTCTTGTACTGAGGGGCCCAAAACTGAACACAGTATTCAAGGTGCAGCCTCACCAGTGCCAAGTGCAGGGGAAGGATCACCTCCCTGCTCCTGCTGGCCACACCATTCCTAATACAGGCCAGGATGCCATTGGCCTTCTTGGCCACCTGGGCACACTGCTGGCTCATATTCTGTCTACTGTTGAACAACACCCTCAGATCCTTCTCCTCTGGGCAGCATTCCAGCCACTCGTCCCCAAGCCTGCAGCACAGCATGAGGCTGTTGTGACCCAAGTGCAGGACTATACACTTGGCCTTGTTGAAGCTCATACAGTTGGCCTCAGCCCATTGATTCAGCCTCTCCAGGTCCCTCTGCAGAGCCTTCCTACCCTCAGGCAGATCAACACTCCCACCCAGTTTGGTGTCATCTGCAACTTACTGAGGGTACACTTGATCCCCTTGTCCAGGTCACTGATAAAGATGTTAAACAGAAGTGGCTGAGCCCTGCAGTTTCAGAAAACTGCATCCTACCTCATCTACACACTCAGCCCCCCCACCGTATTCTGCTGCTAACTTGGAAGACACTGGAAACACAGTTTCCAGGAAATACAGATAACAGATGAAAACAAAGACCATGAACTCAAAGAACTGATGCCACTGAGAGAAAGAAGGATATAACATGCCTCCTGCCTGCATCTTGGGTTAGCAGCAAAGAGCTACATCCTTTACTAGCTGAAGCTGCAAGCTGATCTGTATCATCTGCTTCGAAAAAACCTGCATTAACGCAGTCCAAAACTCACAGAGGTCAGAAAAGTAACAAGGTCAGAATGGAGAAACTGCAATCAACATGCTACCAGGAAGCAATAAAACATCAGATTCCCAAGGACTATTAGCATTCTCACATTCAAGGAGGCTCACCACCCTTAGAAGTGGTTTCCCTAAACCTAGAGGCATCGTGAACACATAGCTCATCCCAAACTGCATTTGTCCAAACCCTGTTCTCAACCAGCCACGTCCCTTCACCCCGCTAATAATGCTGCACCACTCTGGGTTGCCTGAAACCAAAGCAGAGATGTGCATCAAGGCCATGCACAACTCTTCAACGTACTAAGAAAACAGACTCATCTGCCCTCCCTGATCAACCCATCCCTAACAGCAATGTTATTTTTCCCTTGGGAAGGAAAAGGCATCAGGCCCATTCAAAGATAGGTCTACATTTCAGTTCAAAGACAACTCATTATTAGATTTACAGTTCTGCAAGCCGTTAATTACAGGTGATGTATTTAGCATCAGAGTAGACACAAAACATTATCACCACGGTTGTGAAAGCGGTTGGTTTTTCCTCCCTTCTAGATTAAAAATAAATCCAAACCCCAAAACCACTGAGAAGAGCTAAACCATTATTTAGGGGCTGAAGAAACCACTTGATAATTAATTCCTCAAACAGTCCAATCTTTAGTTTGACAAGACTGAGAAATTATTTGATTGCAATGCCAGAGCAAAAAGTACAGAAAAGACTAACAAGGCTCCAAAATAGCTGTGAGAGCCATTAAAAGTGAAGAAGTAAAAATAAAAAGAAAAAAAAGGAAAGAAAAAATAATCAAAATAGGGTACATTTATTTTTTTAAAGAGAAACTGATTAAATGTAAGCACAAAGCATACAGAAAAGAGAGTCGTCTCTGTCTTCTGAGGTCCCCAAGACTGAAACCTGATATGAAGTAGAATGCCTCTTCATTTGCATCTCGGTGGATCTCTTAAAAGTAGGCTGTGGTCAGGCTCCAGCAAAGTTATCCTGTGAGCCCCCAGCCAAGTGAATCAGATTAGGGCAATGATGATAACCTAGAACCCACCAGAAGTTTTAGCAGATGAAGATACCACGTCCCTACATGCTTTGCTCTCCTCCCACATTCAAGACGGGCAATAGAACGAACCCAGGAAGAGTGGGATCCTACCTAACTGGATCAAAAAGACAATCTCCACTCTTTACACTTAACAAAAACCCCTACTAGCTGAAACTTTGCAAATTATTCAGGTGTGTTCCTCTGTAGTATACTGAAACGGTTGTTTCCTAGGAAGATGTTCTTTTTTGACAAAATCTCACTTTCCACAGGCAGAAAAATACTGTAATCAGACAAGGGTAACATGAGAGAAATACACAAAACAATCCCTAATTGCTCTTCAGAGCTTGTGCGGGCTGTCACGGAAATAAATACAACAGACACATTTGAATGACACTGCTAATCTGACAGTTCAGGTCAATAAAGTAAATCACTATATTGGCAGTGTTTTTAATTTCAAAAAACTACAGACATCAAAACTATTCAAAGGAATGGATACACAGGCATTTGTGTATGCTTTACTAAAGCCTAAACAGTTTTTATTTCCGCCCTTTGAGCAAGCCTTTACAACCAGGCATCCTGCATTGCTGCAGCCCTAAGCAGCAGCCCTACAAATCCATGATACTCTCTAAACATCTCCAATAGCAAGAGCATACAGCACTGCCCTACTCTCCAGGACTTAAGAGCATTTGAAACAAGAAATAAGCAAACTATCATCTCAACATGAAAAAAAGTAATCCAGATTTGACCAGAGAAACCATTCAGCTCTCATTTAGAAATCCTCCATCAAGAGTCCTGTGAAGCAGTTTCCTTATGTCTATGATACAGAACATCATTGAGGAGATATGAGCTGAGGATGAAGCTCAATGACCATTATACCACCACTTATCAGTAATGTGTTTACACCATTTAACTGAACTTTCATGTAACCCCACACATTTTGTCACACAGCTTTATCTCTGGCTACTTGAGGCTCGAAGCACACACCACAACACATTGCACTCGAGAGATTTGATTTTCTAACAAAGAGGATTAACCATCCACAACTGCCTGTATAGATTTTTAATTTCAAGTACAATGACAACATTGCTCATGTAGTTTCCACTGAGTTTTTCTGGGATCACAAGTTAAAAACCAAACACAATCCAACCCCACTTGATGGTAAAATTGTAATAAGCTCATCAGTGAGACAAGAAACTGCAGACACAGAAACCAGGAGAGAATCACAGGAATTTTTTTGACATGCTGCATGCTTTTCACTGTAATTCTGAAAAAGCAACACGTGAGAAAGAAGATATGAAAAGTAGGATTTTTACCTCTGAACTCAAATGCAGTAATACCTATTTTACAGACACTAACCTGGTTTACTTTACGCGGTAAAGAAGTTGATGTGAACCCAAGTGCAGAATTAGAAGTGAACTGGGGCAGGGGGGGTTGAAAAAGTCAAACACTTACAGCTAGAGTTCTGATACTGACCTTTTTTTTTTGCCAGAAATTTATGCAGACATGTTTCCAAAACACCTGTCTGAAGGTGTCTTCTACTCACAACACTGAAAAGGACAGTACGATCAGCAAATGTTTCTATAAATAAAACTAATAAAACACAGATAATGGGACAATACCAGCACTGTGTGATGAAAAGTACAGTACCAAAGAGAAGAAAACATATCTCACCCAAGTGCTGAAAGTGAATACAAACTGTTAAGACATGACAGATGGTTAAATTAACCAGTAAGACATGACAGGCCATATGGCAGCACCAGCTAATGCACACCTTGGGTATGTCTGCCTGTGCCCCCAGCAAACGAACGCTCTGCATTCACCACAACCAAAACAGTCTGGAGTGAATTCCTTCTAATTGGGTCTAGATTTTTCTTAAAACACAGGTTTCTTACCTGTTTAGATTTTACACACACACAAAAAATGTATCCATCTGGGTCTGAAGTTTTTCTTTCTCCAAATATTGAAATTAAAGATTAACTAACAAAAGTTCAGAATTAAACTAATTTCTGTCTTTATACTCTTTTCATTCTCGCTACACTCTTCTGTCCAAGACTCAGGACTATCTGTACAAATAAAGAAGGAAATAATGCCATCAGTGAACTGACTGATGACACACGATGCCTTCCAACTTATGTCGATCTCTGGGCCTCCGGAAAAGACAAGGATGTGCTACTTTGGCATCCCCGGTCCACACTACCGCAGATCACCATAAAACAAGTATGTGCTACAACATCCAAGCCCCTAGAAGCAAAGGAAAAGACTTGCCTCACCTGCCAGTATTTTAGACTGCTTTGCCTCAGGTTTTCTACTTAAAAGATTAAAGTTTAACATGATGCATGGCCTGGAGTGTTTCTCATGAACTATCACTGCACTGTCAAACCTATTAGCAGTCTCAGTGTCAGGATACTGTCACGTTCAGCGGTGTGGCTCACACTGTGGAAATTCCCAGGCATAATTTGCCCATTAACCAGATTAAGTATCTTAGGAAAGTCTCCTCAAAACAGATTGGCTTGGGCTGCTTAAGGGACATGCCTCTGACCTAGGGTTAGCACTTTTCACATCAGTGCTAAAAATAAAGTTAGGATGGGGAAAAAGAAAGGATTACACATTTTTAAGTGTAATGAAGAGGCTCAAAGTAAACTTTAAAAATTGTTTCATAAACCTTAACTATGTCTTAGATGAAGTATCTGGATAATTTTTATCCCATTTAAATTAGTTTTTAACCAAATACTGAAATTAATTACACTCCTAAGTATATTTAAAAGAGAAATAAAGCTAAAAATATTTTCTTATGTTTATTTTTTAGTCACGCAATGTGACTTTACTGCAAAGCGCTGTGTCAGTTATTTTAATTCTACAAAATACAGGAAAAACAGAAAAAACCCACACCATAAATCTGTGTTTCCTCACAAGCATTCTTCTTCCCTGCTACTGTCCTCATTCTGCTGAAAAGCATTCACCTGCTTAAAACATTTTATCAAAAATAAATTGTTAGTGGAAAGAGAGAAGTGTGACTGGGAGCAGAGATAAGAAGCAAAGATAGCCAGGAAGAAACAGAGATTAAATGTGACAGACAAGTTCAGGGAGATAATTCCCATTTCATTTCTGATCTAGGGAAATGTCACTGAAGAATGAAGAACAAAAAATCCCCCCAAACCAACCACTACCACACAGCAACAACAACAACTTGCCTTCAGCAAGCAGAAAGTAAGAGATACAATTTTTTTATTAGTTTTAAATTATTAACTGAATGATCCCACTGGCTGCTTCTCCCCCCCCCCCCTTCTCTTAAGCTCTGCCTCTTTCCTTCCCCTCAACCCTGCCAATTTTACAAAAAAGGGGAAAGAAGTCCTACGCACGACTAGGAACAGATACTGCTACCCAGCCATACAAATCACCGTTTCCAACTTTGCTGCTCCCTAACCACTGTGACTGAGCGTTGAGTGCCTCAGCAATAGGATGTTGTTACCAAGCAACCCTGCCAAGCAGCCGCGCATACGCTGTTTGCATAGTTCACCACAGCTTCACGACAACGAAAAATAACATCAAGCCTTTGCAGCAGAAGAGATCTTCTTTGAAGTTTTGCTAAGCATCTTTATCTTAGAAGAGATAAAAGTTTATTATTTCAATTTTTTAACTATAAGAACTGCTCTATGCTAAAGTAGGTGCTGGGACAATACATTCAACTGAGTGAGTAAAGGAACAGAAATACTTGTGTATTTGGCGAGACATGCCCCAGAAGTAAATATCCAGGAAAAAAAATTCTATGGGATATTTTGTGAAACCCTACAGTTAACGCTTCTCTGACAAGGATTTAAAATCAAAAGGAAGAACAGTGCATCTTTAAGTGCCCAAAGTGGGGTCTTCCTTCCTCCCCAAGGCACGAGGCCTTGACAAGGCAGACTTGGAGACCCAATTTCTGCCTGCTAAGCAGCAGTATAGACTGAACATCCCAAACCCCATAGATCTCTGTAGGGCTAGAGACCACGAGTGATTTACTAAAATACATTGCTGCCTCCAGCAAAATGAATCAAGCACTATTCCACTGATGCCCACCAGGGAAAACTTCCCTTCCTGATCGTGTTTAACATCGTGGAAATGCACAGCATCTAAAACACCTAGCAACTCACAACCCTTTCCTCAAACCGAGCATCAGCTCAGTCAACCTTAAACAGAGCAAGTTCTCACAGCAGCTCTGGTGCAGGGGAAGGGGAATGCCTTTCCACTGACTCCTCTCTGCTCATGGAGCAGAAAGAATTATCCAAGTCGATCCAAGCTTACACCCAACTAGAAGGAAAAGTATCCCGATGGGCACAGAAAATTTGTTAAGGAACATGTTTTGTGGAGCAGTCGTTCCCAAAGGGAAAACAGTTGCAGTGTAACACTGCGGGAAAGGCAACACCAGGAAACAAAACTCACTTGGGTAATGAAGTGTCGAGTCTGCCCAGCTACAGTATTCCTCCACTGGCTTGTGCTGGGCAAGCTGGATTTCTGATCTAATCATACTGTCATGCCTGGGAGCTCACAGTTCCAACAGGTGGCTTTCCTGCTAACAGGGAAAATGCAAACATATAGTTCCAATGAATCCTGTGTACCTTTTTTAAAGTATGAATTTGGGATGAATATTGCGCATACTTCTTTCACAAACCTATGTTCCAGTCTCTGATACATGCAGTTGAAACCCAAGAAACCACATCTGGGCTTTGCTCATAGAAGAGTGTCTGTAACTTAACTTTGGTAATTCCTTTTTACAACGAGACTGTTAGGCGTGTGAACAATACTAACTTTTGAAGATTTTATCTGTAACACTTTGTACTCAAACTTGCATTTCACAGAGAACGGAGAAAAGCATAAGATAGCACTTGTTCTTTTATGCAAAGTTGTCTTTGATAGAATATTAAACACTTTCTCCTCCCAGTGGCTTTCTCCTCCTCAGTGAGCATTTGCTCACAATCCCCAGTTTCTCAAATCCACCAAGACCCAAGGTGTAAGACTGACACTTCAGGGGAAAAAACAGGGTTCATTGTCTTTCTTTCAATGCCACATTCAAGAAAGAGAAAATCTCTTTAGATATTCTGTAGTACGTTATATTGCTCATCAAGTTTTCATTATCCATTTGAGACTCATTGCATTTAAAATACGTGAGTGAAAACGTGGAGCTTTTATTAAATGTATACATAACCATTTGAATACAATCTAACTAAAGAATTTAGTTATGCCTGTAAAAAAAGTTTAGACCAGCAATTATCCACTTTTACAATTATGTTAAATAGATTATCATAGCATTATTCAGGCTGATTTTAGGTTGTTCCCATCATGCATCCATCGAGACCTCTGCTAAAACACTTAAAATAATCCCCTATTATTGAAATCACTGTAACCTAAAGCAATTCCAACAGGCTTGCCTTAAATAAAAGAAATGCTGAACATAGAGACAAAGAAAAGGAATACTGTTAACACCCTGACCATGAGGAGCTTAACGACTTAAGCAAAGTTTATGCTGGAGTAACCATCATATCCCATAAAATAAAGTTTTCTCTTTTAATTCATTATGCTTACTAACAGAGCAGTCACACAATAGTAAGCATTTATTATTCAACTTCCAAAAACTCAGAAAAATACCTTACATAAATCCTTCCACAATAAGCAGCAAGCAAAAAAAAAAAGGAAATGGATGGCTACAGATTCTTATCCAGGAACTTATTCAAAGAAAAAAACCAACCAAACAAACAAACAACCCCCAAACAAACAACAAAACCAGCACAACAGATTTTGTGAGGTGCCATTAATCCCATACATTCAGATTATCCCTGAAAAGCATGGCAAGGAAAGAAGGGTGAACTGAAAGAGTCCTGTCACTCTTTTTAGCATGGACTTTCTGCTGGAAATGGCCGAGACAAATGTTGCAAGAGAGAAATGGTGACAGAAGGTCACTGGCAAAAGGCAAGCAGACCTAAGACAAGAAACACAAGAACTGTGTTCACAGCAGCTTGCCATAAAGCACTGGAAGGGTTCAGCTTCAAGAAGGGGTCCAACAGTACTTTCACTCAGAAGGACGAGATGCATCTTAGTCCAGAGGTGACAAACGCTGGAAGGATTCTGAACTGTCCCACAGTTAGTCCTTGGTTATTCATAAATGCAAATGGACACCACTTGCATGTCAAATGGGTGCCTCGCCTGTGAAGCCAACGTTTCCACAACCATATTGCTGGCTGAAGGCATTTGCATAGAGTTTTGCCTGAGTTTACAAAAGCAGTCTGAAACCTACTGCAGACTGAAAAAAGCAGTGACACACAATCCATCACAATCATGATAAACCTCAGTGAAAAAGGGGATTCTCAGCTACAACAGCTAATTCTTAAATTTCCAGACTCGCAAGATTGGATCTTGTGCAAGGCAGGACACAATGTGGATCACTTTGGAGAAGACTGCTTGGTTGTGTTCAGCGCTAGCTTCACATTCTTGTCAAAAACAGCTCAAGGTGCAACACAGACAAGGATGACATGAGCTAGACAGGAACTCCAACTTCAGACTACAAGAAATGCACCATTTTGATGAATAAGCCTTGAAAACATTGAAGCTTAGTCAGAGACCAGACAAAGTACAATCATGGCTCAGGAGTCAGCCTATCTTCCACAGGGCTAACAGTTTAAATTCTTCGAGGCAAGACTGAAGAGCATTAGTTCACAAAGATCCCCCAGCCAAACCCATCACGGCTGGTTAGTCAAAGCCTTAAAAGCAAAGCCTGCTGGTGAAAACAAGCCACTCATATGATACCCTTGCCCTCACTCCCTCCTTGGTCAGATGCTACTATTCTAAAAGCTGCCGGGGACTTGACTGATCTCATCTTTGAAAAAAGGCTGGCAAATCCTTCATCAAATCATTTATTCTTGCCAGGACTCAGCAGTCTTGATGTCTAACCACTATCTACTAAGAGCAGCTACAAAAGCCAGCAGCCTTTCCTCTGTTAGGAAAAGAGGGAAACACACTGAGCCAGGTCTGTGCTGGCTTCACTTTTCGAGCCTCCAAGAAGATCAGCTCAGAAGACAAGAGGGCTGGAAGTGTCTCTCCTGCCCAGAGGGTCACAGTTGTACAGATTTCCTCAGATGATGCCCTAACTGTACAAAACACTCCCAATTTTGCTTGTTATGTGATTAAGCCATGAAATATTCTATTATGTTCCTAATATAGGTGGCTGAGACGTACTGCAGTTAAGCAGGTCACCGAGGTCCTTTCCTACTCTTGTTTCCAGCTGAAGATCCCTCATTTGTAACTAGTTATTAAGTGCATTATTAGCTCTGCTCCAATTCTATTCTTTCCCTCTGATCTGCAAAACTCGTTCTACACAGGGCTTAATCTTCCTCTCTTCAGAAAATGCCTCCTAATATTCCACTACCAAAAAGTTTCCTTGACATATTTTAGGGTTTTGTGCCAAGATACTATAATGAAAAAGTATCTTTCAAGTGGCTGAAAGAGTTCTCCTTGTAGGACTTTATTAGGAGCATCTATTCCTTTCCATTAATTTGATTTTCAAAATGACAAACTGACAATGCTTCTTTACCCAGGTCCTTGCCCAACTACACTCTTGTAAGAATGTCCATCTTCTTGAGCTTAAATAAACATTTCCCAAGTGGCACTACAGAAAATGCATGCTCAGAGCCCTGACAGGAAACAGAAAGACATCAGCTATAATCAAAGAAAAGGTCAGCAAGCAGGTTATTCCAGTACAATCTGGTTTTGGCAAGCTCGTATTGCAAATTATCCCATTAACTGTTTACCACCTTCATGTCTTATATTACCCTTTCTATCAACTTTTGCTGTAATGCCCAACAAAGTGCTGTGATTAGCTGGTCTGCCATTTTTATTTTTATTTTTATTACCCAGCTCTCCCTTTCTTCAGGGCATATTTACCCCACACACGCAAAGGGCTGTCCTCTCATCTCCCTCCACCTTCTCTCCCCCCACATCCCAAATATCTGAAAGAGTCCAACTGACCCTCCTTTGCAGGTCATACTCCTGACACTTTGATACAAAGCCTTTGAAGAGCTTACGGCACCTTTTGGTGAGCAAATGTAAACACAACTGAATCCCTGCTGAAAGAAGGTCTGGGTGGGGGAAGGACCTCATGGAGAGGAGTCCTTTTGCTCTTCATTCTCAAGAAATCTGTCATAGCATCAGGGGGCCACAACTCTTTCTCCACCCTTGCTGCCCTCCCAGGCAACCCTCTTTAAACCCTAAGAGAGCTTCAGTCCCATGATCAAAGGGTTTTACTGCCTCAGAGCAGCACAGCTGGCTGGCTGATAAAAGGGATGGTTCACACCTGGGTTGGAGGGGAAGGGTTAGGGGCTGTAAGGCAAGATATAGACAGAGACTATGGAAGAGATAAATATAGAAAAGCGTATGCAAAGATTTCCTCAGAAAAGTGAGGGTTGCCTGAGATTTCAGACTACTTGTATTCAAACTGATATGGCACTTTTCTATTCTCCACTTACACACTGCAAGTTGCAACTTGATGTACTTATTAAAAATCTATGTCATCCAACTGGCAGCTTCTTATGCCATGCCTTATAATTGTAAGATTAGTCATCACTTGGTCCTTTTCATTTCAGCATTATAAATTCTGACTTGTGCTTCTACCCACTTATGATAATATCCAGTTCCATGAATTCATTATCATTAGACAATATATCTCTGCCCTCCATAACACCACTTCTATAAAAACAGAAAGTATTCTGTCTGTTCTGGGTCCATACCTACATGATCTTCAAGTTTGACCCTATGATTAGAGAAAAACTGCCTCATTTATCTCTTATGATAGTGTGAATTTGGTCCAGCGCAGTTTGTGGCGGCCACCACTGATGGCCAATGTATTTCACCTGTGACCACTTTGCACCTCAGCGTGGGTAACCATGGGCACCACCTCCCCACTCAAGTTTTGGCCCTGAATACAAGGCGCCTTCCTCACCTCACCAGTTTTCAATCTTCTTCCTGCCACGGTTAATCACTTTACTTTTGATTAGTGGCATCTGCACTGTTTGAAAGCTGGTGTATGCACGCAACAACCCAAAAAGCTGATTGCCCAACTAATGAATGCTTACGTTACTGACTCTCCAGATCTCAGCTGCTTCACCTGCTGCGACAGTTTGTGTCCACAGCAACTGGAAAGGATGAAGATTTCCACCACAGTAAAAACGAAGATCATGTTCTCACTTCTCTTAAATAACTGAAGACCATGAGGGACTAAAGACTTCTGACACTATTTATTGAGACTTTCGTGGCAAATATTTCCAGGTACTGGACGAGGCCTTGCACTGGGGTTTCAGACCCTGAGGAAGCTACAGCTTCCACATGTGCTGCCTTTGCCCAGTGCAAAAGCGAGACAAACACAGTCATCACAGTTTAGATCATACAAGCACAAGCAAGTATTTTCACTCACGCAACAAAAGCCTGAATATCAGAAATTTGAGTTGAAAGGGGCCTTCCCCTTCCCTAATACTTCCTATCCAACATAACAACACTCCCTTCTGATCTGAACAAGTGAGTTCAAGACCAAAGACGTTGGGAGGACCCAGAATCACCTTCTGGCAGCTGAAGAGGACAAGAGGTACATGAGGACACCATTCAGACCTGAGAGCAAAAAGGGTGGTAACAGGCATGGAGGAAACTTGGCCTCACTAGCCTCAAGATCCAAAAGTCTGGACATACCATAGTTCATGAGGCTCTTCCTGTAATCTCACATTCTGAAAATAATACAAATCAACATAAGCAAGACATGGCTATGTGAACTGGAGTGCCAACACTGGCTAATTAATATCCATTGCTTTAAACAAAAGTTCCAAAAAGTTAGGCTCCCAAAACTCTGCTTTTCTACTTCATATATTTCATTGGATTTCTGTAGCCAAGAAAAAGTGACAGAAAAATTCCAGCTCCACGGATTAAGCATCTTTCTGCTACAGACACAGACTCTGCCAGCTTTTTGCCAACTTCAGCTCCTTCTTGTGCTTCTCCTCAGTAGCACATCAGCACAGACTTCTTAAACTGTGCTCGGATGCTTAAGAAATGCCTTCCAGTGGTTTGCATGCATCCATTTGAATCCTGGCCTCCGTAGGCACACTGCTGAAGTTCAGGACCAGAGGCCAGAAACTGCTTACCAGGTTGTGTGGTTGCAAGCAACAGCACAGGCTTTGGTACTGCCCAGAAAGAAGCACCTTTGATGTTACATGCACCTAAGAGCCCAGAAACAGCCACTGCCGCTCAGTTTCCCACAGTCATTCAGTTAAAACACTTGCAGCTTCACACCAGTTGAATCTATTTTCATGAATACTGCAGACTACTTTTCTTTGCCTAAGAGCTTGTTGTTTAGCAATATTATGTGATTTCACACCCCTCTGACCATCAGGAGGAACAGTCAAACGACTGCCCGTACCAAGAACAGGAAGCAAAAGGAAAGGTTATGGTCAGTATGAGAACATGGCACTTGGTCACACAGGAAGTCAAAGCTCAAGTTCATTAGCTCAAAGATATACACACGTAGTACATGGAGCCTCCATGTTTGGCTCCAGTCAATTATTGCTCTCCTACGAGCAAATTAATTTCATGTAAGCTAGATTGGAAAGATGTAGGAACAAAAATCATGGCAATAATAAGATATTTTGAAGACATCCGTCTTTGTCTTTCTGCTTTATTGCTGCAGACTGTCCATTTTGGATACCTTGTCCAAGTTGGAATTGAGATGAATTGGGATGATGAATTGGAACTGAGATTATTTAGATCCACTTTGGCTGTGGGTTAACACTTTGCTTGCACTTTCCCTATCTACAATGCCCTGCCCAAAAGCTGAATGATAAAGCACATGGTGAAGTCTTGACTACATCTGCAAATGTTGGTGGGAATTTGGGTTTGATGCAGTCTAAAAAGAATACATTACTTGTGTACAGTTTAAATCCCTCAAAGAGGCTACTTTTAGCCCAGGTTAGCACTAAGATTGATTTTAATACTATGTAACTCTGCTAAGAGTTATTTCTCCCCCATGTAGCGGTATGAAAGAAAGGGGCAAACGCCTGTATGAACGCAAGCAGTAATGCAGCCATTCTAGCATGAACACAAAGTACTGTGTGATTTACCAGAGACATTTAACACTTAACCAAATTTTTTTTTGTAAAGACGGCAATGAATCAGTGATATACAGACGATCCAACAATTTCACACAATTGAAAGGAAATCTAAATCCATGCTAGTGGTAATGTACATCAGTTATCCCATACACAGTTGCATGCGAGGATCAGTTCTGTGCCTGTATGACTGCACACTGAAATGCTAAAACATGTCAACACTCGCTATCAAACTGCAGTCCTGTCATAAATCTCGACAGAAAATCAGGGTTCAGTGTGTCATGAAAGCATGCAGAAGGAGAAAGGGCAAAGGAAGATCCCCAACAAAGAGCGAGAGGAGCGAGACAAGACAGATGAAGGAGAAGAAGGAACTAGTTAAGACCCTGCTAAACTTAGAAATCTTTGCTCAATAAAGAGCGGGAAGCGTACTTTAAATATTAACCCATGCCACATTTTTATAAACTAGCGCTGTTTCAGTATTAATGCTATGCATGCATACTATCAGTCCTACCTCAGAAAGGACAAACTCCATCTCTCTTTGATTTTACAGGAACCTGAAAGAAGATTCTGTTTGCAAACACGAGATAGAGCACCGAAGTTTTCAGCAGGGGCACCAGGGCTGCCTGAGAGATGCTGCAGCTCTTGTTTCAGTGGCACATGCCACCACTACATGAAGAATAGCTGTACAATACCCTTTCCAGCTAACATTTTACAATGTGATTCACACCAAAACTCATTTCTTAAACCTAACCTTATAGTACAGCTGATGGAGCATGACGCAATCTTCAAACATTTGTTTTCTTTTTAGTTTTCTGAAAGCAAGCGATGCATAAAATTACCTGCCATTGTCTTAAATGTCCCTAGTCTTTCTTAAGCCTGGATGAAGAGGCAGGAGTGGCTCTGCAACCCCAGGGCTCCCCTGCTATCACATAACCTGAGGCACAAACCACCTCAACAACACTCTTCCACTGTGTCTCCTCCCTTTGCTCCTAAGCAAACCCGCTGCTCCTTTAGTACCATCTATCTGATTCTGGCCACCAGGAGATGCTTCAGAGAACCATGACGTGTCAGCACCTGTGTGATGACCTGCATCCTGAAAGGGTTTTCCCATGTTTCTGCTGCCTGCTGCCCCACAAACTCCTCTCCTTGCAGTCAAAACAGGCTGCTTTGGCAAGTTTGGCTCCTGCAGCACTCCGCAGCTCGGTCCAGGCGTGGTAGCTGCAAGCAAGTATTTACAAACTGTGCTTTCTGGATTCAGATTGCTGCTTGAACAGACAGTCGAGCACGCTCTGGAGCGGCACAGATCAGAAAACTATTTCCAAAACTGTAACTGCAGATCACAGCAGTGAAACAGCCAGACTGAGAATAAACATGGCAAGCGCACGCTCACGAGAACCACGACGTACACACGTACACACACAGCCAGGCACACACGCGCTCGGCGCTGCTAACAGATCCAGCAGAACTAGGCTAAAACCCATTTCTGAAGACGTTTCTAAGGTTACTCGGTTAAAACTGAGTCATTGCATGCTGTTGCACGCCTTATTTTAAATTCAGGATGCAGTCTAAGAATTGCCGGTTTTATAATTTCAAGTTGTTTCATAATCGAGTTCATATGAAATCAATATAAATAACACCATCTCTTCAAATAAGTTTTACACAGATTGAGTTTTGGGCAATCTATGTTTGTACTGTACATTTTTTTTTTAAATTGCTCATATCTGAAGGTCTTCTCTTTTAAACATCTAGCTCTGGCACTGATATTGTTTGGTTTGTTAAGCACAATGAGACCCAGTAGAATTAATGAATTAGATAGTGCCAATACAATTTTTTAATATCACTCAAAAAAATGAAAACAAATGCATTATTTGTATCCCTGGTAATTAGTACAAATAATTATTTTTTCTTCCCAGAGTAATAAAAAAAGATTAATTTAAGTAACATCATCCCTGTGATGACACATAGATACCAATGCATCTTCACATTAATCACAGTAGGCAAACCATCCATCAGTGCAATGTGACAACTATTCCCTCCTCCTCCTCTCTCAAAAAAAAACCAAACCCAAAACCAATAACCAAGAAACTCAACCCATCTTTGGATGTTCTGAACAAGAAAAAAAATCTCATTTACTGAACACTAGCTTTTCAAGATACAATTGCTTGCTCTCCTTCCCAATGGGTTTGATTTCTAACACAAGGACTAGAAAACTCCTGCAATAATGTAACGTACTTACAGGTCAAATACCAAAGCTGTTCTGAGCAAAAATGCCTATAGAAAAAAAGTAATTAAAAAACTAAAGAAAGATTGCCTTAGTAGTATCTGTAACATCTGATCCTGGCTAACTCCAAAGCATACTCGAATTTTAAGCCCCTGCGTAGTCCATTGACCTCAGTGAATCCAGTGAAAGCGTGTAAGATCAGTCAGGCACGTAGCGCTGCTAGCAAATGTGTAACTCCAGGGTGGCGGGGAGGCCATGAAGAACGTGCTACCAAATGGGAATGGAAAAAAAGGGGCAGGAGTACACAATAGGAAACTTTTGCAAAAGAATAGGTCATGTAGCAGAGCTCCTTTCAAGGGCTACTTGAAAGGCATGTCACCACTGCAGGGAAAAAAACATGGCATTTGCTAACATACTGTTGCTTGCGCTTTGATTGTTATTTTTTTTTTAAGTAGCAATACCACCTCTGCATGTCCGTCAACTACTACTTTTTCAAGTTACAGGATTTTCCATTTGCTATAAGACACTGGGGTTTTTTGTACATATCTTAAAAGTAAATCCCTATGACACACAGTAACTCAGAAGCTCATTAGGTTTGTTCTGATCGGCACAGCACTTGGAAAAGTTTGTGTTGCTTTACCAGTTTTTCCAAACTTAACAGCAAGTTCAAATGATCAATCACTACTCCCCCTCCATACTAAAATCCACACAAAAACACACCAGTCATTTCCTAAATGCATGTATCCTTAAGCCTTTCTTTCACCATTTATCAGTGACAAGCAGCACCTCGCAGTGGGTCTTAAAAATAGGCAAGGAGGGAAGTACCTTCATTATGCAAGATGCAGAAGTCTTATCAAAAACTTTTATTTAAAAGCAATCCAAGAAAATTAATGCCAGTTTCTTAATTTTATTCAAACCAAGAGAACCCCCATTAGGAATGCCTGCACAACCACCATTAGCCAAAAGGCCCCCCAAAAGTCCAAATCTATGTTGCAATGTCAGTCTAGCATAGGACCAACCACTTCTTCATCAGTGTAGCACTTCAGAGTCATTATGATGGGCCTTAAGTCCTACCGAGCAGGTTTTGACTAAGCTATCATCACAGGTTTAATGCTGCAATGCCATAAAAGATGCCTTCTTCAAAAACCAAAACCCTAGTACAACACAAATTCCCATGCCAGAAGTACACAAAGAGAAGTATGGACTATGCATGTCAGAAACTTCACAAAGCAAAGACTTCAATCCTAGAACAAATATAAAGAAAAATCAGAGAAATACTGGTAGTTCATACCCACAGGTAAGTTTTAAATTGAATTATCCTCTGTTCTTTTGATGCTCACAGTTCCCTCCATGCTTATTCAGCCTCAAACAACTCTTGCTATAGGATGAAGTTACAAAACTCCCTAAAATACAAAGTCTGTGGCAATTCTACATTACCACTTTACTCTACAAAGGCGGTATTTAATACCTGTGGCCAACAGTGGGGAGAGGTTATGCTAATATAATTGCTAAATAAGCCACTTTGTAATTAGAGACAATATTTGACAAGAGGATTGACATAATTGTGCTGAGATCTCAATTTTGACATCATTTAATGATGCTATCACTTTACACATTCTGAACTTCAAAAAAAGTGTTACATAAACAACAACAAAAAAATTTTCAAATCCCCACCCTTTAAATGGGAAAAAATGATCAAATAGATCCTACAAGGAGATACATTAATACTATAATTTATAATCAGTTAATTTAACTGGAAATATATAGGATGCCAACAGCTGCTGGAGCAAGGGAGGGGAGATGGGTGAGAGGAGGAAGGGGGATGAGAAGAGGTTTTAACTCCAGTAAGAAACTTGTGTACCTGCCTGATAAACACAGCCAAACCTCTTTCTGTATCCTATTTATCTTCAAATCTATTTATGTCACACAAGAGAACATATGAGCATAGCAGCTGTTACTATAGCAATGAAACTGGAAATTTTGAGAACACCAAAAACCCACCCCTGAAGGATGCTCAGTTTAGCAGAGAGATGGTTTAGAGAAGGGCGCACCAGCATCTCGCAGTGCAGACTTTGAGCAGACCTTAGCAGGGAGATACTGGTCTCCTTAAATCAGCTGTCACAGCCTCTTCCTTAAAGACCTCTGGGAGCCAAATAACGGCTACCCATTACCGGACACAACGCAGTACACCGGGAGTCCCTGCTAAGTAACCCCAAACTTGTCATATACCCCAGAAGTGCCTGTCAACCCGGGGAAGAGCGATTCCCTGCAGAAGAGATGGTCGCGGCAAGGAAGGGGTTCACCACAGCAACTAACACGCTCCCCATCCGACCTGTGGGTAAAAGCACGAAGCCCAGCGCTGCCGGCCCCGAAACCCTCCCGACACCGCGCACACCTGCCCGGCAGCGCCAGGCCGGGCCGGGCGAAGTGAGGTACTTTCTTAAAGCAGCAACCTGCCCGCCTCTCCCCACTCACCGCTGCCGGAACGAAGACCACAGTTCCCCCAGACCGATTTTCTGCCAAACCCACCCTGCTCCTCCCTTCCTCCCTCCCCTCGGCCCGGGAGACGCTGCCTTCCCCCTCCCTCGCCCC
>NW_010175793.1:0-249 GCF_000695765.1 Mesitornis unicolor
TTGCTGAGGCAGCTGAGGGAGAAAGTGAATCAAGCCAGTTTGCAGAGGTTAAAGCCATCCAGCCGGTCTCTTGCTAAAAGGGAGAAATAGCCAGCACTTTGTCTCTATACAGACTCATGGATGGTTGCAAATGCCCTGTGGGGATGGTTAAAAGGATGGAAATGGGACAACTGTCAGCGCCGAGGGAAGCCTATTTGGGCTGCAGCCTTAGGGCAAGACATCGCTGCACGCCTGGAGACATTAACAGTG
>NW_010175794.1:0-335 GCF_000695765.1 Mesitornis unicolor
ATCAAGAAGACACGATGTAATATTGCACTCAAAAATGACATGATTTAATCTGTCTATTTTAATTTTCCAACCGTTCTTCGAGACTCTCGAAGCAAACAGCCTGATGCTTCCTTAACTGAGCAAGCCGGAATTCAAACTATTTAGGCAAACTGATAAAATACCTGTCGAGCCCCATGTTGTGTGCCAATAAATCTGTCGTGGTTTAGGGCTGGGCTGGCCACTAAATCCTAGACAGACGCTCTCTATTAACCCTTCTCCCCTCCCCAGAAGGGAAGAGAAAAGAGAATAAGGGAGAGAGACTTTACGGGTTGGAAAATAAACTAACAGATTTAATG
>NW_010175795.1:0-35365 GCF_000695765.1 Mesitornis unicolor
ACCAGAGTAGGAAAGCTGAACTGATCAAACTGAGGTCTTTTCGAAGTGGAAAACAGGACAATTACAGGATGCAAGTAGATAACAGTTTTCCTGTGGGACAGAAATTTCTTGGAACTTGCTGTTTTTGCAAAATTAAAACCTTCCCCGGGAATGCATCAATTCGATTTAGCATTGAAGCAAAAAAGAGAGAAGTTGAACTGTTTAATTTTTTAAAAATTTGTTATTGATTACTTTTTGAAGAAATAACAAAGAAATATCACTGTTAAGACAACTTCTACAGCTCTTTATATATATTCAAATGTTATCAGAATAAACACAAAACACTTTGAGTGTGTAAAAAAAATTGCTTTGCTGGAAGCATTGCAACTTTTTGGGTTGGGTTTTTTTTTTCAGTTTGGAACAAAGCAAATTTGGAGTTACAGCTTTATAGAGAAACTGAGCTTGGAAGGGATTGCTGGAGGCCGCGTGGTCCAAGCTGCAGCTCAAAGCAGAGCCAATTTGAGTTAGATCAGGTTACGGAGGACCTTGTCCACTCAGATTTTGAAATACTGCAAGAATTGAGATCCCACAGCCTTTTGGGATCCCTGTTCCAGTGCTTCATCACGCTCTGTGAACACTTTTTTCCCTTTAAATTTGATCAGAGTTTCCTTTTTCATAACTTGTGACCACCTCCCCTCAAACCACAGCATAGCATCGTGCTTGGAAGCTGAGTTGGAGAAGGGTAAGCAAAGAGGATTCTCCTGTCCAGGCATCCTGGAATTCAAATTCATCTTTACGCCCATGAGGCCAGCGAGCCGTAACAGCAGGGCTGGGGAATGCAGGGTGTTGTGGCGATGAGGAAGCCAATTGTGTTGCTGGTTCTGTTCAGCGCAAGACGTGGAGCTAGAAATGTGAACTCGGTCAGTTGGAGAAGTCAAGCACAACTGCTGTTACCTGTGGGTGAGCAAAATTGAACCATCTGGCTCTGCTGGAGCAAGACACAGACCTCGACATGGGGACTTTTCAGGAACCAGCAACAAACTGAACTCCTGTGTCAGACTGGCAAATTGTATTGCAGTCAGGTCCGCTCAAGAGAGAAGAATATTTGGATAGATGGGGATACACCTGTAGAGAGGATTTTCTGTTAAGCTGGAGCAGACAAAGCCGGTTCCTCTGTTATTTACCCTTGCTGTTACCATCCAGAGGTGCAGGAAGGCAGACATTAAAGCTGTGGCCCTTTAGCAGCCAAAGCAGGCTGAAACCACCCTCAGACAGAGCTGAGGAGATGCAAGGACATTACAGGGTCAGTGGCAATGATGAGGAACAGAATAATGAAATCTGGGGGTCAACAGATGAGTTGCCATAATCATATATCACACACCACACAATTTGATCATCGTCTGTCACGTGTGTTTTGGGCAGATAATCTGGAGTTCTGTATCCTGCAGTAATGAGAAAGGGACTGGGATGATCAAAAAGGAGTTTTCCACATCGAACTTCTCTGATGCTGTTTCTTTTGAAAAAGAGTGTAGGGTATTGCATTATTTCCACCTTTGTAGGGAAAAAAAAATTAAAAGGATTCTTATTAAATAGTCTCCTGCTGGGATTGAGTTACAGAGTTGGGTTATCTGAGCAATCCAGAGTGCTCTGAAAATAGAAGGGGGAAAATGCTTCAATGCTTCCAACGCGTGCCCGATCATAAATGTTAACGTGAAATTTCCTACAGTGTTGAACACATAGAGAATTGTGGCTACCGAATTAATGTTCTTGCTAAAAATATTCTAGTCGGCTCCAAATAGTCTCCTCTACTCATCTGTGTTTCCAAAAGCCTTCTGAAGATTTCCTCTTAGAAGCCAAACTGCCTTTCATCTTCTGCTTGCTTGATCATCTCTGGTGATGCTTTTGGGGTCAGTTATTTTTTCTGAACATATTTCATTCCTTTGTCAGGCTGGCTCGCATGTAACCATTGCTGTGTCTTCCACTGAAAACATGCACCAGTTGGGAAAGCATCTCGAAGTCCACTCACGGATGAGACCTATGTGGTTTAAAGCATTGTGCAGCCATAGAAAAGCAGTCCATCCACCAAGGGATTTGTGATTTAACCCCCAATTACCAGTCCAATCCCAGGCCTGCTCCACCCAGCCTAATCCTAACAATCTAATTTTGTGGTTCTAGGAGTTTGGTTTGCTTTTATGATCAGTAGGTGTATAGATGATTCTGCCTTCACTTATCTTTATCAGTTTTCTTACTAGTTTTGTGTTATGGAGGGAGAGAACAGTTCAGTAACTGGCCAGTGCTGACATCCCTGGGTCAGTCTAGAACTTGGGTCAGGAGATAATTCAAGCCTCTGATAAAATTATGTGTTATTGCTTCTCATGGGAATGATTGCTTCATTTTTGATGAGCTGTGTTGAGTACTTGGGTTTTTTATATGTCTTCAACAGTCTGGGGACATTAACTGATCCCTAACCACATCAATGTCCAAACAGGTTATCCCAAGCACTGAGAAGAGGAAAGTTAAACACGGATTTAGAGGCTCTGACTGTGTCCTCTGGATTCAGCTGCCTCTTTTTGCAGAGCCAGGGGAAGATAAAAACTAAACAGGAAGGTGATCCAGTCGGTGCCATCATGTGTCCTCTGATGCACTGTGATGTCCAGGTGGGGTGGAAATTCAGCAACTTTGTATGTCCTCTCCTTTATCGCTGGGTAGCAAGCAAATATAGAAAATATTGCTCTTCTTTAAAGCCTTCCTCATAGGCCTGGCAAAGATCAATGGCTGAAGAAAACAAAAAGCATCTTACCACTTGTACATTCTTCAGTTATCCTGAAAAACTGCTTCATCGTGGAGGATGCTTTTCAAGGCGCTATGTCGAAGAGGACTTTACAGCAACTAGAGAAATCACACCAGTGGAGATGACCCATTCTCAATATTAAGCTGCTCCTGAAGTCAAAATGAAGCTGTCACACTGAAAGGAAGGCATAAAAATGCAGCCACGCTGCAGCGATGAAGCTGTCAAAGTCAGAGCGCTATAATACATCCCTTTTAGTGCTCGCCTCTTCCTGAGCCATCAAATGGAACATCTTGGCTCAGTGATCTTGCTGGGAAACACCATTTAAATTTAATAGATCCCCAGCATGGTGCCCAACCTCCAGCCATCTTTTCTGTAGCACACTCTGCTTGAAAACCCGTTCAGGACACCTGGCCCCATGCTCTGGATGAATCTGATCTGGTTTTTAACCAGCATAGTGGGGAAGCTCTGCAGCATCGCAGATGTATGCTTGATGCTCCGTGTGATTGATTTATTATGGTGAAAGCAAATGTACCTTCTGGTGTGAAAGGAGGTAGAGGAAAGATAATGTTACTGCTGAATCAAGTTACCCTTCTTTACGTACTTAATTAAGAACACAATCTTGCTTGAGGCTGAAAAGCTTTGGCTTCAGTTTACGCAGACCCATTGCATCTGCCTGTCCAAATTTTTTACATTACAGCAACAGCTCTGTATCTGGTCCTGTAAAAATTGATGGCAAAAAGCCTATTGATTTCAGCTGAGCAGGAGCCAGTAGATGCTAATTTTACCTGGACAGTGTTCTTTAACAGATGTAGCTCAGTAATAATTCATGTAGTTGAATCCCACATAAAGCTATAGATGCACAATAAAAAAAATCACAGTTCTGAGTCTTTTCCTTTCCACCTGATCAACAAGAACATGGAGTAGGACCAGACAAGCTGTAACAAGGGGTCTTTATAATTTCTTCTGTAGTTCATTGCTTAAACAAACATCATCTTTCTCTCTGAAAGTGTGAGAGGGTAACCCAGTACCCTATTACTGTTTATATGACATTTTCTTTGGTGATTTTTTTGCCACACCACATTTGTAACCTGGTGAAGTGAAAAAGGTGGTGGTTCTGCAGAAGACTCCATCTCATTTACCGACTGATCCCATACACCAGGCTGCTGAAGCAGGAGCTCTCTGTTCGCTTCTTAATGTTCAGTGTAATCTGAACGTAAGCTGTGGATGTGCCTTTCTCCCTTCCCTTGAAATGGAGTGGAAGTTCAAATCTGACTGTGGATTCAAACACTGAATTTCAGGCCTCTCTGTGATTTGTATTGGCCCACCGTGCTTGTAACAGGAAAAGCAGTCTGTTTAATGAGAAAGGGGACTCTGTTCCCGTTCCAGCTCCCCTATCCCTGATTCAATCTGAACCACGTTTCCCTCACAAAGAACGTTTCAAAAGCAAAGAATGTCAAAAATCACTGCTATGAGCGGTCCAAGAACCTGCATTGTAAAGAAGTCGCCAAATGATCTAGCGCCATCGCAGATTTGTTTGTTAGCTTGGATTTCTTGGTCCAGCAATGGGTCCATTTTCACACACAGACAAAAAGATCTTTTGTTTTCCCAAGAATGTGTGAATCTTATGGAATCCTTCTAGAAAAAAGCCTATCTTTAGTTTCAAAGGTTAGGATGCCAGAACCAGTTGCTTTGAAAACAACCTTGCCTCTAATGTGTTTTTCATTAGGAAAATGTATTCTCAAACTGAAATCAGTACCAGTTTTCAGGGGGGACTCAAGTGTGTTCTTGCCTTGACATCTGTTGGTATAAATAATGCAGTAAAATGTGAATTTGGAAGAATTATGTGTGTATATTTGAGAAGATAGCTTGTAACTGGGTAGTAATTCTGACAACCTGCTTGTAAATATAGAGCTGCACTCGATTCGAACACTAAACCCTGCATAAAGGAACAGTGTCATTATTGCTGGATCACACTTGCAGATCAGGTTTACAAGTTGCAACCAAATAAAGGAGACATTTCAGACTGGCACGGAGGTGTCACCAGGGAGCGACCTTGGGAACAGTTAAGTTTGGAAAGGAAGTTTACAGTGGAAGCTGGTTTTTGATGTGATTTACATTTCCAATAAGGCTAAACCCTAGGAGAATTTTGGCCTGTGTGGACCAAAGCTGGTGAATGCAGAAGATGGACTTTCTCCTCTAACCTGATTTCGAAACTTGCCAGAAAAAGATCTATGAAAAGCCGTAAGCTGTGCATCAATATTAGTGATAGTTGCATTAATAGGATGTTAATTAATTGGAAGTTGCCCTAACAGGACTCTTTTGACCTTAGTTTAAGATTTAATTGTTATAATTTTATGAAGGATTTGCTATGTGAAATAACTAATGAGTAACTGCTTCCCCTTTCCTCGTATGCTGTGTATTTGGTAGGAAACATTCATTCTTTCTGCAAACAGTGAGACTGACTTGCTGGGAGCAGTTAAAATGCTGGAATGCAAAACACAGAAACTTGAGCATGCATTTTACTGCTTTCAGTTCCATTTTTGACCGATTTGCCCACCTGCCTTGAGCGAAGGTTCCTACTTTGTGGTGCCCATAGCAAGAGCATAACCAGAACCTCTCTACCCAGCTCCACTGGGGGCTGCTGCTGTGTGTTCTTGCTGTTTATTCTGTTCAGAGACTTTCAGTTTCTATTAATCTAAGAGGGAAACTCAATGATCTGCAAGCAGATGCACAGGTGTTGGTCTGGGGTGGCAGCATTGCCAGGAGGGCAGAGCAGGCACCTGGGGACAGTCACCAGGTCCATACCTTGTTTTCATCTGCCCTTACATTTCTACCAGGGCTCTTTCCCAACGCATCACTCAGACTCTTTAAAAAGATGGGTCCAACATACACTAAAACCAGACTTTCTTGGTTTCTTGCCTGGTTTGGATTTAAGAGGATGAGCTTGTGCTGGTTTAATTTAATTCCAGTTCTTAAATTCTTTTCCCACTGGAAGATTTCAGCTTTTCTGGCTGTGCTGAAAGTAGCATTTGGCGTAAGTCATAAACCCTTCTTCAGACAACTTAATCTGTTCAAAATGGTGTTGAGAGGGAAAAAAAGCACTATTGCAAACAAAGACTTGTGTATTCTTGTGTAAGGCTGAGAAACTTACGGCTACATGAGACGAGTCTTGTCTTTGGATCCAGCTGTAGCACTTCAAGACATCGCCATTTCAACTGTTTGCTCTGTCCCACCACTCAGTCCAGAGTCGAGATGACTCATTTATGTTTTGTGAGTGCAAATGTGGTTCGAATCAGTTCTTGTCTTGTTGGACCTGAGACAGTGAAGATGCTTGGAGCTCAGAAGAGGGATGAGATCCAACCTAATCATCCCTGCACAGCACACAATCGCATTTCCCCTGTTTCTTAAGCCCAATAATTGGTGGTTTATTTGAGCATCGAGTCCAGAAAAAGAGCGTTCTTGATTTGTGTAGTAAAAGAAATGGTGAATCAATCAACTGCCTTAACTGCTTCTTCCTGTACATCTACACCCCAGGTCCATGACTCCTCTAGGAATACGCCATCCCATTCACTGCAGTTCAATCACCAGCTGGAGCAAAAATGTGCTCAGTTTATGATTGACTCCTCCGTGCACTCGTGTAATAATCCTCAGATAAACTGATCAGGAGATTGTGCTGCTTAAAGCCAGTGTTTATCTTTCCAAGCACTTAAGGCATTAAGTGTCAGTATGAGAGGAAAATGAAATGTTGGCAGGGAGTTTTCAGAAACAAACACGACCTGGAGTATTGAGGGGCTTGATGCAAGGGGAGCCATCTAGCAGATTGATGGTGGTATCTGACAGGTTCTAGCTTTTAAATAAGGAAAAGGAAGATCATAAACTCCCTAGTGTTTCTGATTTACAGCTCTGATGTAAGACACGCTGCTCTGTACAGATCATGAGTGAGATTCCCTATCAGACCACTCTGTAATTGCATCCGTAGTAACCCATTGGCAATGCTGGCAGCTTAAGGATGTTCCAGAATGTTTTCTCAAGTGTGTTAGATGGAAAATACAGCTAAATGTAAGATGCTTCCTGGAAAACAGCTGGAAAGAGAAAGAAAGTGCTTATTTCTGACTTTAAACACATTCGTGGTTCTGTCTGAAATGTTTTTTGTTAAACTCTGTAATTCCACTTGAACTGAAGTTGTTTGGGGAAAAAAAGAAGTCAAAATATTTTCAAACAGAATGTGGTATCTGCTGGCAGCCAACACGAGGGTATGGGAAACAGCTGCTTGTCCAGGTAGTTCAGTGAATGCTGATACATCGATACAGGTACTGAAACCCTTGCATTGCAAAATAGAGTCACTTTTCATCTAGACAAGTGTAGTGCTGCTCTCTATTCTCACTAGTTATTTTCAAATGCTTTTAATAGCCTACAGATAATAATTTGTCACTTTATAACACAGATATAATTTTCTGATTAAGAATTATGATTCTTTTTCTGTAAAAATAAAAGGTAGTAAGTTTTGCATAAAACTTCAGGGGGTACTGAAGGATTTCTGCTCTCGATTCATGACAGCTCTTATTTTTATTTCGGTTTGGAACTCAGCAAAATTGAAGTGTTAAGTGAAATGCACTTTTCCTGCTCTTTGGTTTGGTAGCACACCATAACACACCCTTCATGGCTACACTGCAGATGGAAGAGAGCTGAAAATTCAGATTTTGTCACTGCACGCTCCAAGTCTTTCCTGAGCCCTGTATTCTGTAGTCACAGAATCACAGCATCGCTCGGTTGGAAAAGCCCTCTGAGATCATCACGTCCAACCGTTCCTGTCTACCCCCTAAACCATATCCTTAAGTACCTCATCTACCCGCTCTTTAAACACATCCAGGGATGGTGACTCCACCACCTCCCTGGGCAGCCTGTGCCAGCTTCTGACAACCCTCTCAGTAAAGAACTTCCTCCTTATCTCTAACCTGAACCTCCCTTGGCACAGCTTGGTGCCGTTTCCCCTTGTTCTATCCCCCATCACCTGGGAGAGGAGACCAGCACCCACCTCTCTACAGCCTCCCTTGAGGCAGTTGTAGGTGGTGATGATGTAGGTGGTAGTCAGGTTTCATATAAGTTTCCTCACTTGAAACTCTTCTTGGTGCGTAGTAACCTAGAAACCACTGCGAGAAGGAGCATTCACACCTTTGCATAGGGGCGATCTCACCACCGCTCCTTTGCTCTCAGTGTTTCTGGCTCCGCCGAGGACACCCCTGAGACCTGTTTGAGTTCTGATTTGGGCAAAACGCGTCCTCCCGTGAAAACCCACTTCTGAATTAACCTCAGTGGGATGAGCTTCAACTCATTATTTTAAAATCATGTCACTAATATACTTACTGGAGCATTGCCCTGGCTGTAATAAAACTTAGTTTGAATTGCTGAAGGGTTCAGCTGCTGCCTTGAACAGCTGCATTGCTGTCATTTGCCAATAGGATGTGTTACATCCTGATTACAGTTAAGGCCAAAATTACAAGGCAGAAATGTGGCTAATCATGATAAAGCAGATAAGTCTATTCATCTACTGCCCGTATTTAATATTTGCAGAGCAGATGATGTTTGTTCCCCTTCAGCTGCATTTACATGGAAATGCGCTTTCTTTCTGAAGCTGCCTTAAGGTTAATGAAAAACCTTATCGGTCATTTTGATGGGAGAGGGAGAAAGGTGAAATATCTTGGAGGGTTTCTCTTTGTTTCCCAGCCCTGATAAACTTACACAGATCAATCAGTCACTTGTAAGGTGAGCAAAACGAGCTGCTCCAGGCCAGAAACGGCTGTCTGTGAAGGCTGACGAGGCCAAGTTGTAACAGTTGGGTTGCCAGCATAGGTGCACATCCCACGAGGAAGGACGGGACCACTCCAGGGATTAACATATTCCATAGCCCATGGTTCCAGTTGTGGGGAATCTGTGAGAGATCCCCTGATTTCCCTGCTTTCAGCCCCCGCCCAAGCACCACCACGACTGCAAGGGATGCAGCGCCAGGGGAAGGCGGAAGAGGCAAGAAAATGAGCTGCTGTCATCACGCCTGGAACAGAGCTTATACCTCAGGTAGTGATGGCGATTAAACAAAGTCCCTTTTAGTGCTGGGTCGTGGAGCACTGAATCAAGCTGGACTCGTGCTATAATGCACAAAATATCTTGCAATTCCCCTTCGCCCCCCCTCTGCAGCTCCTCTGGAGCCTTCGTGCTAAATAACTGCAGCAATTGAAGCTGGAGAGATCAGATCACCCCAGGGGTCTGTACAGCAGAGCCTACTTAACACCAGCCAGTAATCTGGCATTACTCACCCTTTGGGACAGCAGTCTATAAAAGCACACGCAGAGCACGCTGGCGGTTTCCAGGGGCCGCTCAGTGCAGCCAGGGTTGCCTGGTTCAGCTATTTTCTATTCTGCAAAGGCCCACTTACTCCTTGGAGTGAGAATTTGCTGTTCACAAGCTGCAGCCTGCTATGACTCAGAGCAGCCTTGCTGTCTCCCATGCTCTAACCACAACTTCGCCCCTGGGTACCGAGCCTTTTGCTCCCTGGTGGCTACCACGGCCTCCTAAACATCTCCTGGGGTGTCATCCATTCACCCCAGCCCTTACCCCCACTGCATAAAAGCCCCCCATCTGAGCTTCCTAAAAATGAAGTCATCTGCTGTGCCTGACTCTCTGTACTAATCAGGAAGATTTTGGAGGATATTTTGCTCGGCTCTGTTGGTCCCTCCTTGCTAAAAGTGGATGCTGCCTCGTGCCTGCTGCGCTCGTAACGCGGAGGCATAGAAAAATCCTTCGGCGATGCCAAATATAAAGCAGCCGCTGAGCCGATTCAATCTGTTCGCTGCCAGACGCAGCCCCCAGTGCGCTGTCGCTGCTGCTCGCGCTCTCCCTCGCTTTGTCAGAGGCAGAGCACAGCCTCCCAAGCCCCGACACGGAGCAAAGCTCCCGCCGAGCTGCAGCGACAGGGACACCGCAAGCTCCAGCACAGCCCGCAAGCCTTTGCGCCGCAGCGGGTCTGTAAAGCCTGACGAAAGGTCTGATAAGGGGAAGAAATGAGCTTTGCATACTAAGTGGACGTAGAACGGGGCACCCGGCTTTGTAAAATAATACAGTAAAAATGAGGAAATCCACATCTCATACGGTCATTAGCATAAATCCCAGGATGGAGCGTTATCAGTGCTGCCATGATAAGGTGAGGAATGCAGATATTAAGAGGCTGGCTCCCCAGGCTGGGCTGTAGGGCCCTGAAACACAAGGGCTGCTATTTCTGCTTTAATTCTGTGGAAAAAAAGCAGAAAAAAATTCCCTTTTCCTAAACAAGGGCATTGTGCTCCAGGAACGACAGTAGGGCCTGGTTTATACTAATCTGTTAGAAACACTCTGAGACCTCCTGATGAGAAGTATTACAGAATAAATAGGCATTCTTAATTCCTTCTTTGTCTCTGCCACTCCAGGTACAGAATACAGTCCATAATGGAGTCCCTAATAGAGCTGAGCAGAGCACCAGCCTCTTGCAGACATTCAGCTACACTAATATGCTGCAAAGGATGATAACTGAGGAGGCCTGGAGTCTCAAAATAGAGACAATTTCCAGTTTATGTTGTGTTACTGTGATATGCCAAGCGTGAGATCCCAAATGCACCGCAAATAATTGGTCTTAGCTTTTACCCTTCATGTCCCAGTCTTTCTTCTGCTAATTTTTTCTCATTTACTTCTTGCATTCTTAATTATTAGCAAGGAAGGGTAGTGCTTGCAAATGCTGCGGAGTAAATACTTTGTCAGCCGAGCAACAGCAGACCCCCCAGATAAGTTTTAGCCTGCAGAGCACGTTGTGAGTTACACCAGGCGTGTGCAGTCCCTGTGATGAGCTGAGCTGCCCCCGTTGCAAACATGAGCAGGGTTTGACTTAATACCAATAAAGTGACTCTCCTGTGGGAAGCGAAGACCATTTGGTAATGCTGAAGTATAATTAAAACCAAAGCTATTTCATGTCTAATTCAGATTACTTTTATGGGAGCGATGAGTAGAGAGGGAGGGAAGCATTAAATTCTTGAAACACGTTTTGCCCCCAGTGCTGCTCGGCAGCCACCTGGGATGTACATTCATCGGCTGGGGCCGGGGTCGGGGCTGGGTGTGTTCCCAAGGCATTCTTTGTGACCAAGATAATCTGATGTTTGACGGAGGGTTCGACAAGCACAGACCTGAGTAACTTGGCTGTTGCGGTGTTGTCAATGGGATCGTACAAACAGCAACTCCCCGGTGGGTTTTTCAGAACTGACCCAACCCAATGCTTATCCCATTTCTTCCCCAAGACGTTCTTCAGAGCAAAACAAAAGATGAAAACACCAACCCCCCACTCATTCTCTGTTATTAGTATCATTAGGCTTGTCTTTTCCATCAGGATTTATCCTGATGCCTTAACGCAAATGAGTAATTCCTTCTCTTCCTTGTTTTTCTCATGTGTATCTAATGTTGCTCAGGCAATTGCTGTACCACCGGCTGCAAGCTTGGTGTTCCTGTGGTCAAAATGGGCCCACACGTGCCCCTAAACCACAGAGGTGATCCAGAGAGGAAATATGGTACCTCGTGTGCCTGTGAACTGGGGTGACTGAGGGTCAATGGGATGGTTATCTTGTATGAGTGCTTTGGAGTCCCACTGAAAGCCACAGCAGAAGTCAGGAGAGAATTGAAAGGGGGGACAAGCCTCCCCTGCCAGCTTGTCAGGGGTCAGCCTCGGATGCAGGGCACTGAGGTGGCCCCACGGCAGCTGGCACAGAGGGCAGGGGACAGACACAGCCTGAGAAGTTACCTGGAGGAGACAAATATTTAGGAAGTCTTTAAGAAAATACTCCGTGGGAGGCATATGCTGGCTGAGGATAGCAAAGCGACCAAAGAGGCCAACGTGATGCCTTCGGTTCCTCCATCCCTGGAGCAGCACGAGTGCTCTGCTTTTTCTTGCTGAGAAAGCCGTTTTGCCTCCGTGCTGAGCTATTTCTTGAGCATCAAACCCTAAAACCACAGCTGGTGCTGATGAATTGCTTGCCATACCGCTGCCAGGCATCCGGACCAGACCGAGATCCTTGTCTCAGTACCCCACAAGCTGTCAAATAAAACGTTATCGTGGTCACTGAACCAGCAAGGCAAAGCCTCAGAGCTCCTCAGGCTCTCTGCAAAGCTCTTTGCCGTTAGCTATGCCTGTCCCTACTGCCAGTCCTGTAAAAAAACAAGCATATTTTCTTCTTTCAGGGCAAGTTTTATTAAGTTTAGTCCTAGAATTGTAACGCTCCATGTAACCCCGTGCAGGAAGCTGCAAAACTTCACTCTAAAAGTGTCGTTCTTGCTCCCAGATCTGTTCCTGACCTCTCTCCATTTATTTCACGTGGGTGTGAAATTCTCTTTGCCCTAATTACAATTCCCACTTGGCATTTTGGTGCTGGAAATATAGGTGTAGAGCTGCTGAACAGAAAGTGTGTCGGATGCACTGTGGTCACCTCTGCCTTTCGGAGCAGAGACGAGCAGACAAGGGCTGCAGGCACCGAGATCATTTTACATTTAAGCCAGTGTTTAATTCTAATAGCCCCAAGATTGCAAGAGCTCAAAGCCTTACACTCGATTAAGAGACCTCCTAAATATAGGCTTGTTGTTGCAAGGAAGCTGAAAAGAACAGCAGAGTCACTGAGAATTGTTCTTGAAAAACATTTATTTCTGTAATGGGTTTATAGCGCTGACTCCCAAGCCCCAGTACAACACAGTTTCCCCCTACATATAATTCTGGGGACAGTTACCTTTGATGGAAAAAAACCAAAAAAGTCATACAAAGAAGCCCCCCAGACAAACAGTTTGGTACCAAACAAACTGTTCCCAGGTTACTTCTGAGCCTCTGCTGTTGAACATTTCATCCCGACCGGGACAGAGCTGCCCTGCTCCATCCCTCGGTCACAGGATGGTTCATTGCCCAAAGGCCCCATATAACTGAAGATGTTGTCTTTAACTGCAAAAAACCCAGGGGGTACGTGGGCAGAGAAGGCTGCTAGGGTTCAGCGGCTGCTATTTTTGCAGACATCATTTAAAAAGAAAAAAAATCTATGCATTTCAGCTTCACCTCCTGAGCCCCAGCATTAGGAAAGTCAAATACAAACCCAGAGACCAACGTACACAAAATAGTGAACAAGTGTCCAGACGTTTCTAAACCCTTCACTTTACTGTGCCATGATACCTCCAAAAACCAACAAAACCTCCACATTCAGATCATCGTGGATCTTATTTTTAAGAGGGAGGGGTAGGGATGCAGCACATAGCATAGCAACTGTCAAGCAATGTTTAAGGCAAATTTATTTCCATTTATGAAGAGTTGAAGGATCGTTCATTTGTTTGTTTGCTTTGTTTTTTTAAGCTGTTAGGTGACTTCCCAGCTGGCCTTTTAAGCTTAAACAATTTGATCAAAGTTCGAGCGAAGTCAACTCAGGTTGATCGGAGCCTCGAACAGCAAAAAATATGATTCCCAAAAATATCACTGAGAAGAAATTAAGAAAAAAATCATAATAATCGACGTTCAGAACTCCCCCAAAACATTTTCCCCTCAGAGACCAGGTTGAGCCCAACTAAAACACACAGACACGCATGCATACAAAGAAGGACACAGCGGCAAGCCTCTACGAACACAGAGCTGAACAGGACCAAAGCAGAGCCAAACCTAAACTCCAGATTTACAGATGCGAGAACATGGACAGAGTTACGAGTAAAAAAAAAATGGGGGTGAAGAAAAAAAACCCAAACCCAGAACCCCAGAGAGGGATGTTTGGTGACATGGAAAGGAAAAGAAAAGTCCGCTGTATGCAAAGGAAGGGAGTTCTCAGGTGAGCGCACAGGAAGCTGGGGGTTTCAGTTGCCTCGTCTCTCGCTCGTGGTGGTTCATTGTGCCTTTCCCCTCCCTTCGAGATCCGGGTGGTGGTGCCAGGAGGTTCGCGCCAGGTTTACTCAGTCTGTGCATCGTAATTCGCCCCCCCTGCTTTCTTCAGCTCGTTCTTGATGTAATCCTCATCCAGCTCTTTGTGATCGCTGATCACAAATTCTTTGGCAAAGTTCTGCGAGAGAGAAATAAAGAGCCAGTTAAAAAGGGGGATGCTTCCCCAGGTACCTGAATAAGGAAGCCTTAGCCAGCTTCAGTGGCTGTATGCACTGTATCCCCTTACCTACTGCGGTAGGGATGATAAACAGAAAGCTGTGGAGGACACAGAAGACAAAAACCAAGACTTAACCTGGAGAAATTTTATGTTTCTACTGCTGTCACCAGCTGTAAGACCAAATCCTGCCCTACAAACAACTCTGTCTAGCAATAAATGCACAGCCTAGGTTAGGCCAAGTTTCCTAAGCAGTGTGAGAACTAAAAAGCTCAAAACTGTTGACCTTTTAACTGCCACAGACCCTCAGCATAATCTTCAGCAAGTCACTAATCTGTGCTCTGGTCACTTTTAGGAGCCCTGCTCCCAAAACAAGAACACTACACTACAGTACACTATGGTGCCATACCCCACCAGCTGACGGGAGGATGCTTCGATTAAAGGTTGAGCAACACACAGATGGCACCAGGAGCAAATAAGCCTGCTTCAGTAGATTTAGTGACTCCTCCTCTCAACTGCCTAATACACATCATGGCTAAAACAAAGATGCTGTGCTAGACAGGCTGCTGGCGGCGTTAATAGGCTCCACTATGTTCTGTGGTCTGATGATCCAAAGTGACCTTTAAGGACACGCTTTGTTAATTCAGTTGTGTGTGGCAGGGCTGTTATGTGGCTGCTCCAGTGCTCTTTGCAACTTCGGGGAGCTGGGCAAGCCCTAGGCAGCGTGCTGCGATGTGAGGTTGTGAACGGAGAAAACCTTTCTCCGAACAGAGAAACCTTTCTCAGACCACATCACTGCCAATGGGATCCCACGGTGCCTTTAGGGCACTTGTCACGGCAGTGTCACTGCAGCCAGGGGGTTGTTCCTTTGTGGGGGCTGTCCCTCCTGCCTCGTAGCAAGGGTGGCACGTGTGTGTGTGAAGAGATATTTCGGCAAACGTGCACATTTGCTTCTTGCTTTAGCGTTTATCCTTTCCTTCCTAACTGCAACTGAAACCATTGCCTGTGTCTTTCCCTTCCCCCCAGCCCACAGAGGTTTTACACAGCGTGAAAAACACCAGCATCCATTGCACTCTGCAGGGACTGGGACAAAGTCTGGAACAAGCCTGATGAGGAGCGGCTGAGGGAACTGGGGTTGTTTAGCCTGGAGAAGAGAAGGCTGAGGGGAGACCTCAGCACCACCTCCAACTGCCTCAAGGGAGCTTGGAGAGAGGTGGGTGCTGGTCTCTTCTCCCAGGTGATGGGGGATAGAACAAGGGGAAACGGCACCAAGCTGTGCCAAGGGAGGTTCAGGTTAGAGAGAAGGAGGAAGTTCTTTACTGAGAGGGTTGTCAGAAGCTGGAACAGGCTGCCCAGGGAGGTGGTGGAGTCACCATCCCTCGATGTACTTAAAGAGCGGGTAGACGAGGTACTTAGGGATATGGTTTAGTGGGTAGACAGGAGCGGTTGGACGTGATGATCTCAGAGGGCTTTTCCAACCGAGCGATTCTGTGATTCTGTGATTCTGTGAAAGTGACGACAAAACCAAGTGAATTAAAAGCCCGAGAGCCACGCTGCAACATCTCAGGAAAGCCTCAATGCCTGGCTCCCTGGGCAGCGAATGTCCCAAAAGGTGACAGAGGCTGCCTCGGAGAATAACGCGATGCTTTGAGACAGGAGCAGTCATCATGTCCAGGTCTCCCCAGTGCTGGATCAGCCCCGGCACAACCGTGGAGGGAAGGGGGGTGTCTAATTGGTTTCAGACTTTAAGCCATAGGAGAGCTCTTTATTTGGCAGCGTCTGAAGGGTCTCAGTTTGGGATCAGTGTCGGGTAAAGGAGGGGGTGGAGAAGGATTCAGCTTGAAAGAGCCTCAGCACCTCTTTCACACGGTGGAAAAAATGGAAGGGAGAGCAAAACAGCTCCCTCCCCTCGGTCTCCCAGGCTGCAGCTGATCCTGTTTCACACTGGAGGAAATCCTCGCTACCAAGGAGTTGCTTAGAGGGAAAACAGCCGAGGCCTTAGCACAGCTCCGACAAGCCTTGTCTGCTCTGCTTTAGTTTACCAGCAGCGAGACAAAGTCCTGAGAATAACAACTGCTTTCCAGCGCCATTCTGCTCCACACTTCAGTGGTTGGCTTTGCTGGTGTGAGGACAGACACACAGTACAGGCACTCATCCATGTCTAAGCTGAGTTCAGGGAAAAAGGGAAAGAAGTTGTTTGTTTAGAGAATAAATCCTTTCTGTGAGATGGGAAATGAAGAGGCAAACCGCCCATCTGCCCTGGTGAGACCGCATCTGGAATATTGCGTCCAGTTCTGGGCCCCTCAGGTCAAGAAGGACAGGAACTGCTGGAGAGAGTCCAGCGTAGGGCTACAAAGATGATCAAGGGAGTGGAGCATCTCCCTTATGAGGAGCGGCTGAGGGAGCTGGGGCTCTTTAGTTTGCAGAAGAGACTGAGGGGAGACCTCATTCATGTTTATAAATATTTAAAGGGTGAGTGTCACGAGGATGGAGCCAGGCTCTTCTCGGTGACAAACAATGATAGGACAAGGGGTAATGGGCACAAACTGGAACACAGGAGGTTCCACTTCAATTGGAGAAGAAACTTCTTCTCAGTGAGGGTGACAGAGCCCTGGCCCAGGCTGCCCAGAGAGGTTGTGGAGTCTCCTTCTCTGCAGACATTCAAAACCCGCCTGGACGCCTTCCTGTGTAACCTCATCTGGGTGTTCCTGCTCCGGCAGGGGGATTGGACTGACCAAACAAATGATTTTCAACTATTTGATGCTCAGTGAGCTGTGGTCCCAACGTGTGTTTTGAGCTGAGCCTTTTTGAGTTCTTTTCTATGTGCTAACAGGTTCAACAAATTTTCCTCAACTCAGGAAGCAGATCATCCAGGGCTACCCAACTTCAGCACCAGTCTTTAGTGAGAACTGGGGCATAAAGTAATTTCTGAGAGGGACTCCGTGAAAAATGTGTGTATTTTATAAATGCAGAAGGGTTTCCTTCAATGCCCAGTCTGCAGAATCCAGCGGATTCTGAAATTTAAACTGCACATGCAGCCATGCCTGAGCAGAGAGGAACTAAATGATACGTACCACAAAGTGATTAGAATTACTCAAATGTCTTCTCAACTAAAGAGTTATCCCCATGACTCCCGGGTTATGATCTGTGGGCAGAAGCCACTATTTGACATCAGTGCCACTGAGACATCTTGCAAGGCTGGAACAGTTGGGCAGATGGGTGATGTTCCCAGCCACTCTTAAATATCCTCTTAACTGACTGGGCCACCTCTTGTGCCAGATTTGTACCCTCAGAGTGCAATCTGGGTCACTGCTATTAATAACGCCTTGCTTTATTGCTTTCTGCTGGCAGGTGCTTCCTTGGCAGGGGCTGCTTTGCTGCTTCGCATGGGCTCTGACCCACGGTGATGTCTCGTCAAGCCTGGCCTCAAGGGGGGAAGATGCTTGGGGTGAGTTTGCTACCTGTGACTCCTGATTTCAATATCTGACTTGACCCTTCTTCAGCTGCAGCCTCCCTCATTGCTCTGAATTCAGTTTCACAGAATCACAGAATCACAGAATCACAGAATCCCAGACCGTTAGGGATTGGAAGGGACCTCCAAAGCTCATCCAGTCCAATCCCCCTGCCGGAGCAGGAACACCCAGATGAGGTTACACAGGAAGGCGTCCAGGCGGGTTTTGAATGTCTGCAGAGAAGGAGACTCCACAACCTCTCTGGGCAGCCTGGGCCAGGGCTCTGTCACCCTCACTGAGAAGAAGTTTCTTCTCCAATTGAAGTGGAACCTCCTGTGTTCCTCTCTAGAGTTTGTCCTCTCTAGGATTGTGAACCTCCTGTGTTCCTCTCTAGAGTTTGTCCTCTCTAGGATTGAGCTTTGTAAAGATTTGTCCAGAGTGCAAATTGTAAGGTGAAGAGAGACATGGAAGTGTTTCAGAAACAGTCGAAACTGCCTCCTGGGTCATCAGGGCAGGAAGATAGGAGGTTCTCCGGTTCTCAGATCAGGAGGTTGGGCACCCATGATCAACAGCAGCACTTTACAGCCAAGGGTCATCTTATCCAGAATTCACTCTTTTTTTTTTTTTTTTGTCCCCACTGAAACTGCCAGAATGTAAAACTCCTCCCAGCTGATTTAATTGGGTCTGATGTTAGCTGGACCTGGCAACGGTCCTTATTCAGCATGACTGTCATCTGCAATTACAAATAACCGATCACGGCAAACCGCCTCCTGCAAAGCACCAGGAAACATCCTAGCTTCAAGCAACGCCCAGAGGCATTTGACTTCAGCCACATTTCTGTCCTGCCACCAGATTTTCTTTCTGCCCTGAGCAGCCTGGGGCAGGGAAAGTCTCTGCTTTCTCTTCTCTCACTTACTGATATGTAATGCCTTTCAGGAGAGCTGCAGAACAGTTACAGCCGCCCGAGGCACAGAGCACAACTCTGATGCTTGGGCCCTCTCTTTGCTGACATGTGTCTTCATTTTATGTCCTCCACTTCCTTTTCTCTTCTCCTCCCCCTATCCCCAAGCTTTTTACAACCGCAGCAAGCCCTTTGAGTGAATTCTAGCCTTTGTATTCATCCCAGAGTCCCCAGTAGCCTACAGATAGCAACAACAATGACGCCATTTATCTTTATCGCTCTCACCACACAACAGTGAACACAGCCTCTTTGCTTTGCCTCTCAAATCATTGAACACGACAGAAAAAGCAAGGTTTACTCCTGGTTCTTCAATACACCTATCTAGCACGTGCATCACTTTGTGCCTGACTAGCAGAGGGTCGCAGTTTTGCAATCCAATTCCCTGTGTCAACCCCCATGCAACACTACACAGATAAGAGGGTACGCAGGGCAGGCTGCAAAAACTGAGACTGCAACTCTCCCTGGTAAGCACGAAGTTTGTGCAGCAAGCTTGGTTCAGCCTTTCTCTTCCAGACAACGTTATGGGGAAACAATAAAGGTAGAGTAGATTTTATTCCTATTCCAGGCCCTGAATATTTAGCATATGAGGCCATCAATTTTCTCTTAAGCTGGCCAAGGGAAAAATCTGCCTGGTGCAGATACTGTACCAAAAAGGTCTGCAGAGGCCCTTATAAATCCCAGCTTGGGTGGGCCTGAAGCCAGAAGGAAAATCCTCGTATCGTCTACAGACACATGGGTTCTTAGCAGCTAGGGATGGTGCCAGGTAGTTGAGCAGCTTCTTGCTGGTTTGTTTTTTACACTGGGGCTCGCAGCAGCCTCCACTGATGTTCAAAACCTTCAGATCCCCTGTGCTTAATGTCACCGCTCCCATTCACTGGCCACCTCATTTTCAGTGCAGATGTAGTACAGAGAAGATGACACCTCCCATGATTTTATTCCGGCATGGTATGTGTCCTAGACCTGTGGTCTTGGGAAGAAAGGATATGTCCTATGGCTGCAGCAGAGGTACGTCCTAGCAGGGCTTCTCTGAGTGCAAGGAGAGCTATAAAGTACAAGCACCCATAGCAATACAGTACCACTGCCCTCCACTCTGGCTACACCAAACCTGGTCCTGCAATCACCTACCAGAGTCCAAGCTATCAGCAAACCCCCTCTCTTCGAATTTACTCCTCACCAATTTTTACATGGAACCATTCCAGCCGCTGGGAGAAGCCAGCCCGAACCTTTGGCAAACGCATCTCTCAGTAGCAGGAACTGCGTTTCAGCTGATCTGCAAATTCTTCCTATCTGTGCTGCATCCCACTGGAAAAGTCACAGGGCTGGGTGTCAGATGTGGGGTGAAGGGAAGCTGCTTGTTCTGGACTGAAGAAGTTACTTGTGTAGTTACTGCTTTCTCTAGACTAGGACTAGGAGTTCTTGTAAATCCATACCCATTTGGTATGATCACTACAGTAAACCAGAACAGGGAAACCAGTCAAAAAAAACCAGGATTTTGCTTGTCTTCCCAGCTGAATCTCACTCACCCTCCCAAGAAAGACTGTCTCAAAGCCACCATGATGCAACCGTTACCATATGAATTTGATTTTCTGACCGCCTCTAACAAAGCTGTTAAGCCATCTTCTGTTTAGGCCACTGTACTGACATGAGAAACCTAATGCACATGAGTTATATGTGTGGTATCTGTCCCGAGGGACAGTAACCCTGTAAGTGTGACCTCCCTCATGAGGTACCAGCATCGCTGCACTGAGGGATCCAGGGGAAAAGAGGAAGGTGAACAAAAGCAGATCTCAAAGCAAGCGCTCAGGAAACTTGTTGACATCACTAAAGCTGAGCAAATTCCTTCACCAAAAATAATAATGAATAAAATGCCACGAATATTTGCTCACAGAAACAGAGCTGTTTTACCCTGAATATGATTTGGCAAATAATAGAGCACATGATTGTGGGGGCAGGAGGGCTGAAGAAAACAGAGAAGAGTCCAAACTCATGGAAAATAAGACAAACTGACAAAGATTGGGCAGTTCCTTTGCTGAGACAGCCTTGCAAGGACAGTTAGTCCCAGCAGGAAAAAGGCCTCCATGCTGCCTAATGAAGGATTAAAATTTCCTGGTAGGAAATGCAGTCATGGAGTTCACAGAGGAGAGGCAATGCTCAGAGGGAAATCAAGTCCTCTTTTCAGTTCCTCGATGTTTACATCCAAACCGGAGCGTGGTAGCGCTGGTTGTCACTCCCAGTCCCACAGCGATTGTGCCTGGGCTTGTCCTTATTCGTAGAATCACAAAATCAGGTTAGAAAAGACCTCCAAGATCAAGTCCAACCATCAACACACCACCACCATGCCCACTAAGCCATGTCCTGAAGTGCCACGTCTACAGGTTTTTTGAACACCTCCAGGGATGGAGACTCCAGCACTGCCCTGGGCAGCCTGTTCCAATGCTTGACCACTCTTTTGGTAAAGAAATTTTTCCCAATGTCCAATCTAAACCTCCCCTGATGCAACTGGAAGCCATTTCCTCTCATCCTATCTCTTGTTACTTGGGAGAACAGACCAACACCCACCTCACTATCCCCTCCTTTCAGGGAGTTGTAGAGAGTGATAAGGTCTCCCCTCAGCCTCCTCTTCTCCAGACTAAACACCCCCAGCTCCCTCAGCTGCTCCTCCTAATTCCTGCTCTCCAGACCCTTCACCAGCTTCATTGCCCTTCTCTGGACACGCTCCAGCAACTCAATGTCCTTGGAGTGAGGGGCCCAAACCTAACACAGTATTCAAGGTGCGGCCTCACCAGTGCTGAGTACAGGGGCACGATCACTTCCCTAAAGAAGAAAAGCACTGTAACATCATCCCTCTGCCTCTGCTCAAAGTGAATGGGCTGTTCACTGGAAGGCCTGGTCCTCCTGTACTTAAAACCCACAGGTTTCACCTTGCAGGAATTTTTATGGCTGCATTGAACCTCGTGCTGGCAGCCGTTCCTGGCCATGACAAACAGCTTACAATAGCACTGATTTCTGGCTGTAGCTGCCCAACCTGTTTCTCCTGGGCCTCTGGAATAAAGGAGGTCAAAACAGCAGCCCTCAGAGCAGAGTCTACTGGATAGATTCGTACTAAGGCTGAAGGAGGTAAAGGGCAGAACCATCCTTACTGACAGGGACATAAAACGTGAGTTTAAGACCAGCTTTGGATGCTCTCCTTTTGTAGCCAAGCAGAAAATATGCCCACAGCCTTTCCATTCGGGGATCCTGCATCCCCTTACTCCACGTCTCCATTCACACAGGAAATTCTCCACACTGAAGTACTCAGCTATAGCTTTAAGAAGATACAGATAAATACTTGTTCCCCATCCTGGCCATACTTCTAACCAGCTCTTTGCTGAATTACTTGGACCAGGCTTGACTTCCAGCTGAGATGAAGAGAAAAGGATGGAAAATAAATGGCTCCTTAAACGCAAAATGCATTTTTCTGCAATCCAAAATAAATACAATAAATGCAAAACCCATTTTCCAACACCATTAAAGAGGTAATAAGGATAGTCACAAATGAGCAAGAAGACCTGATTCTCAGCTAGTACGGATCAGGAGAACTACAGCTATTTGCACCAGATGAGATCCTTCCCTGTAATTTCACAGTTATTACAGCTAAAAAAATCAATTGTCCTTTCTTCCTGAGAGATTTTCTGGCAACCTCCTCCGCTGACTCTCAGCACTGCTTCCCGAGGCACCTCCCTACAGATTTCACAGCACCTGCTCCCCCTTCCAAGGCAGGAACAAAACAGCGAGGGCAACCCAGTTCCTCTCCTCGCTTCAGGGTATTTCATCCTTTTGTTCACAAGCCCATAATCTACTGTTCAACAGTTAATATCCTTTCGTTTTCCTTATGGCAGGTGCTTCTAGGAGACCGTTAACAACCACCACGTGCGAACACTCTTTATTCTACCGATGCAGCGTGGTGGGTTTGGCGTGCTAGGCGGTATTCAGGCTGACTGTCGTTCACTTGGAGTGTCTTGGCGGAAGAACAAAGTTTATTGGCGTTTGTTCAGCTCTGAGCAAAGCCTGACTGTAGCTCATCAATGCATCTTCAATGTGGCAGAGAATCTAAAGCAGGCCTCCCCTCACGCTGGAGCTTTGGTCTTAAATAAAGAGCCACAGTTAGCTTTTGCAAATATTACAAGGTAAGGAGAGCCTGGCAAGATTTATGGAGGTCTTCTCAGACCGAAGGGCTGTTGTTCTGGATTTCCAACCGATCACTTCTATAGATCACAAAATCAAAGCCATTATTTGGTGTACAAAAAGCCACCTTGTGCTTGGAAGGAGAGCCACAGGGTTAGTGCACCTATAGGCCACGCACACACCAAAAACTGCAGAGCACCGAACTGCATCAATAGCTTAGATTCTCTTCAGGGCTTGTAAAGAAACAAATTCCCACTTCAAGGTACCACTTATTCCAGATGATGAACCAACACTGAGTCAGATTTGTAGTTTATCATTATGGTGAACAACCAACTGTGTTTTTCTATGTATAACATCTCAAATAATCTCTGTAAAACCAGAAGCAGTGGGGTGACTGGGAATGTACTTGAAGGTCAAGAGAAACAGGAAGAGTGAAATAGCTCTGCCGTAAATTCCCTCCACTAAATTCCGGTTGGGCTTTCTTGTCCTCTTATGTTTTGACAGCTTAGCTGCAAGGTTACACGCACAAGAAGAAGAAAATAGTTCTGCCTTTATCCCACTCGGAGGGATTCAGTTGCATGTGTAGAACTATTCAAAATAGTCATCAATAACATTTCTTTTGGAAAGTAGATCACCACTGACACTGCATGCCGAGATGCTTTGCAGTGGGTTACAGACACATGCTCAGCAGAAGTGAACGGTGCAAAAATTGTATTGTTTTCATATTTTCGTCCAGATTAGTTGGAAAATGAAAGCTTTTTAAGTAAGTGCCAATAATGGTTAATGCTCCACCAGATTATTAACTTACACAGACTACTAATCAAAGATGAAACAAGTGAAATTGCTAATTATATGTAACAGACCTGAGGGACAGATCTTAGAACAGCCTTCAGGAATGCTATTCAACTCAACAGGAATAAATTGTCTAAACAGAGTTTTTAAAAAAACTCTGGGGCTAAGTGACTCTTACATGAGTCATTCATTAGTACTCTATAATTTAATCTTCACCTACAATTACACAGTTCCAGCTCCTTCGCATGAACAGCAGTTTGCTTTCCCATCTCTCAGGTGTCACTATGGAAGTTTCTTTTCAGAATGGACTCCTCTGCGTAGTTGTAATTTTGAAAGATTTAGCATCAGTGCTTATCTTCTGGAAGGATATGAATTTATTACATTCATCATGCTTCTTATCTAAATATAATCTTCAGTATCAAAAAACAATACCAATGAACTGAGGGAGACTTCATTCTCATCCTTCACATTGTCCTACTGGGAGATTGCTTTACATAGGCAAGAATGACAGAGGGATTATTTCAGTGGTCAGCCGGTTCTCCAAGTGCAGCAAGACCATTTCTCAGGCAGTTGAGCCGAAAAAGCTAATCTTGTTTTAAATACTTTGGAGGAAACATGCTCAACGTTAGCATCTTCTCCCTTAAAGTCAGCTTCTTCTGAAGCAGTGTCTTCTGCACAGCCTTCCACAAATCACTTCTCATTAATATTTATAAATTTGGAAAGGGCAGTGTCAGGAGGAAGGAGCCAGGCTCTGCTCTGGGATGGCCAATGCCAGGACAAGGGGCAATGGTCCCAAGCTGGAGCACAGGAGGTTCAAGCTGAAGATGAGGCCAAACTTTGTCAGTGTGAGGGTGGCAGAGCATGGCCCAGGCTGCCCAGAGAGGTTGTGGAGTCGCCTTGTCTGGAGATACCCAAAGCCCTGAGGTGTTCCTGTGTGACTGCTCTGGTGATCCTGCTCTGGCAGGGGTTGCACTGGGGGAGCTTTCCAGGTCCCTTCCAACTCCTGACATTCTGTGATTCTGTGATTCTCTCACGGCTGTTGCTTATTTTGACTTGCTTGGGCTGAGCTTGGAGCCTGACAGAGCTCAGAGTGCCCTGGGAGGCCTTGACAGAGTTAAATGATACGCTCAGTTAGGGCAGACAGATCCAAGGTGTGTACGAAGCACGTTTCTCTTTTTCGCTGATACGCCTGAGACCAAACAGAAGGCTATTCACATCTAGTTAGCTATTAAAACCTGTTAGTTAATTGGTAGCATAGGGACTTCAGACTTTAGTTGATTAGGTCCACGAATTCGTTGTGCGGAGACAAAAGGCCTCAAGAGAAAAGTTTAAACAGAGGGCGTGAGTTTTCCTGTTTACTTTTACCTGCTTAACTTCATGCTGCCTTTTCTCTGCCATTCACTACTACGTTATGCCCACATCAAGGAAGGCGATGGGAAACATTTTAATGGTGACAAGGAGGGAAATGCATCTATTCCCTCCTCAGGAAATAGTTAACACAGCCTTAAGCTCAAAGGTGCTTCTTTATGCCTGGGTGCTCAAAGGGCAGATGTTAAGTCTTCCTAGTAGGAAGACAGGCAGGAGGAAACTGTCGTGTTTTTAAAGGATTAACGACTAAGTTGAAGGATGATCCAGTCCTTCCCCCTCTCTCCCCTCCTGCTGGTGTTTGTAGAGCTGTAAGTGATGAGAACTGGCGGTTACAAGCAGAAGGAAGAGGTTACCTGTACTACTTCTTTGACCAGAGTCTTGTCGGTCCCAGTTTTGGCTCTTTGCAGGCCACTGACATCCTCTCCAATCCAAGTGATGAGGGCAAACTTGACTCGCTTGCTCATGGCATCGCCGGTGGTGAATCGGACAAAGCCAAACAATCGAACATCATCTGGGGAGACAAAGCAAAAGGGATACAATTATTACAAACAGAAACATCCCTGCCTTGCCATTTGCCAGGGTAAGACTGGCTCTCAACTTAAAGACCAAGCCAAAGCGTTGGTTCTGTGTTACACCACCATCATTTGTGACTAACGGAGCAATACAGAGGCTCTGCTCATACAACCTTTCGCTTGCAAGGTGCACTTTGCCAGTGTCAGGTCTGCCTCTTCCCGGGGTGCTCTGAGTTATGGGAGGAAACTGGCTGTGCTGGCCACCCCACGCCACATTAGTGAGTGAGTTTAGAAACGGCTAAAACACAGTCAACGGGCACTTCAAAAGCACAGAGCTCACCCCAGTTACGTTCAGCCAGATCATTCATCTGCAGGTCACTGGTCAAGAAGGGAAGAAAGTGATTTCCCTGCCTTTCTTTCTTACAGGATAGAAAGATTAGAGTCACATTTTATAACATATATCCAGAAACTGGTCTCTGTGCAAGTCTGATCGCTTCCTCCCCTTCCCTTCAGCAACATTTCTGGCTCACTTATAGCATGAATTTACAAGAAGGAGGAGAGAAGAAGGAGCAAAAATCTGCAATAACTTTCCCAGATGTGTTTTTCTACTCCTTCCAAAGCCCTGTAGAGAAAGGTCTTGCATTTTAGAACTGTTCTGGACTTTGTTTCACAGCTGGCTTCTGCGATCACACCAGACAAGAGTTATTTAGTCTGGCCATATGAGTAAAAACCTTGTAAACTCCTTGTCTCAAGGAGTTCGTTCCTTCCTTGCAGGATGACTCATCAGCCGAGGCAGTCGGACGCCTTCACGATCACAGGCACTCGGAAAGCGTGTGACACCATCCACTCATATCCCCAGCCTCGGTGGCATGCACAGCGCTGGAGCCTTCAACCAGGCTTGTGCAGGAAAGCAGAGCAGATGGGCAGTTGTGCAATCGTGGAATATACCTAATCATAGCTAATTCATCTGTTACAGGTCACTCGAGGCCTTTTCAATGAAATGAGATGACTCAAAAGAGAAGAACAAACTCGCTGTTTGAAAAGAACCATGTTAACCCTGGTTACGCTTGTCGTGACCAGTTCAACACGCTTTACAGTTATTTGCTGTCTTTACTGCCAGGTGAGAACAGGCTCCAGGTGCAGGAACGTTTGCCAACATCCCCTTCCTTGGATCCGTCACAGCACGCTCCGTGAGCGGTCAGGACAGCCCCAGGAGCTCCGGGGATAGGGGAGAAGCAGCTCTAAATTCCTTACCCCCAGAAAATAAGCTGCTGGAAATCAAGGCAAAAATAAGTGGGATGTTGTCTGAAAGTTGACAGATCTCAGAGCTGCTTTAACGCTTGGTTTTGCCAAAGGCTGAGTAAAGACAACTTCCCCTTGGTAAAAGACATGTTTAAGTCCGAAAAAATCCACCTATGCTCTCCCTATTTTATCCTCTAGGTACCTTTTTGCCGCTGACAGAGGAACACTGGGGAAAACTGGAACATGTATGTAGGGGTTTGTGAGCCAATACGGTGTTTAAAACAAACTCCTCTGATGATTTCAAAATTGAAACAAAGAGAAAGAGAGATCTTATTCAAAAGAGAAATCCAGATGGATCTTTGGAAGGAGAATAAGAGTCATGGGCATCAACAGCGCAGGCAAACACAACTTCTCTCTCAGTTATTACTGTCAAGCACGAGAAATGCACGGAGAGACTCATTTCTGACAGCAAATCCTCTTCCCAAGATTGATTAGAACCACAAATGAACCGACAGCCAGGAAATACCCAAGGTGAAGAGAGACAGTAAATCCCCAAACGTTACTATTAACAGTTCTATGAAAAAACCTTGCTTGCCCAGATCTGACAGTAAAGGAGGCCACGCTCTGCTAAGAATTGTACTGTGGTTCCTATGGGAACAGTGCTGGAAGGGGCTTTAATGTCACCAAGTCCTGGCCCCTGCTGTACCAGAACCGTGTCACAGCCCTTCCCATGGACCCATCCCTTTCCACTCGGGTATGTAGGTTTTTCATCCCTGCCCCTTCTGCCTGGAGGCTGCTTTGGAATATGCCTCTTTATAATACAGATAATGTGAAAATATAACAAGTGTGAAGAATTCCAAGTTTTTCTGCAATGCTTTTTCATAGCGATGTAGAAAGGAGGCTGAAGGAATTTATCAGTCAGCATGGACTTTAATTTGATGTGAACCCACAGATCACTGGCAGCAGCAGGATTTGCTCCTCAGCAGAAGAGTCTGAGTGCTTCCCCATCCCATCTGAAGAGAGCCAAACGCTGCAATCCAAGGCAGGCTTTTATCTGTTAAATCACCTGCTACTCAGTGGCTATGAGCAACTCTTACTTCATCATGTTAAGTCCCAATAAGTTTAATGAGCAATTGAGGTTAGGCTCTGAGTCACCATCCTGGGCAGAATTCACCCCGGGCAGGTTTACCTGTGGGGGCTTGAAAGGTTACACCAGAGCTGCATGCTTTCTCCTCCTGTCTCCCCATGGAGGTTGTATCCCACAGCGGGCAGAATTGGCTCTTCAGCTGCCACAGTTTTCACTCCAGCATATTTCATATAAACTATCAATACCTGACGCTTTAACTTGATGTGCCACTTTGTGAAGAGCAGTGGCTGAGGAGCATCTCAGCAGCTGCAGATGAAGCCAAGAGGGATTGTGAATTGGAGCCCTTAGCAATTAACACATCTCTCTTCCTAAAAGGGCAACAGGGACAGATGTAGCAGTTTTTAGCACTGGTTCAGCCTGGGTATGAGCCCTTCCAACTGCAGGTCACAATCCCCGAGCAGATGTGGTTGAGTTTCACAATTAGTCTGAAGCGTGTTCGGAGCGATAACAGGATCAAAACCCGAGTTCCTTTATGCTCCCAGATTTCCTCTTTCACTGTTAAGCGGCTCTACCCTCCCAAATCACCCCTCTGTGCTGGAAGTCATCAATGCCATCAGCTCCAGCTCCCCTGGAAATCTCAAGAAATTAATATTCCTCCCTCCCCTGGCCCATTTTCACACAAAACCATTTACAGTGGTTTTATGAATTGCTGGGGGTGTGGGGTAGACTAGCAAATCATAGGCAGACAGGAGATTTCCTTTCAAGGAGGAAATCCTGCCCAGCTCTATGCAACCACCTTCCCAGTCACTAAGCCATGAATTTCAGGGCAGAGAGAATCAAATAACAGATCTGGGTAGAGCAGAAATAGCGGGTTTATTTGAGAAGATCTCACAAGTTACAAACAGCAGAAACTAACAACATTAATTCCTGCTAATATCACTGCTCCTTTAAGTGCAGTTGTACAGCATGACAACAGGGCTGTGCAAACAATGCCGAGGACAATGAATGCCTTAATGAGCATCACTTGGTGTTTTTCTCCAAACCCCTTCCTTATCAGCAGGCAGGATTTTCCAAATGTACTGATTAAGCTGCCTTTGGCTGTCAGCAAAGCTCGAAGCCAAGCTGCAGAGATCTCCTTGATGGTATTCTCTTTTTCATCCATTCAAACCCTTTGATTCAGCTGTACCAAAAAAATTCCCCATTAGATTCAAATGCCCTGACTCATCAGTAAAAGATAATAGCGGCAGGAAAGAAATACGCTGTCAAAAGCTGCACGGTTCTTAGTCTTGCGGCTCCAAACGGCCAAGCCAGAGTCGTGCTGAGCTAAGGCCACTGCTCCCAGCTTCACCTGCCTGCTAAATCAAGGTCACTCCAGCAGGGCAGCTGATGGCACGATCTGCTTTGTGTCCTGCCCAGCAATGAAATACCGATGGCACGTGGCAGGTTTCCTGGAGGATTCATTTTGTTTGATTCGACTGGATTAATTTTAGCTTAAGTTGTCACTTTTCCACCTCTTCAGTCCCACCTGTAGTCACACGGCTAAAAGTGCAGGCAGAAAACCTTCCCTACCACCCACTACGCTGGTTTTTGCCCCTCCTTAACCCTGTCCTGAAGCCCCCGTATCTCAGATGCCTTGCACCACACAGGCGCAGTCATCAAATCATCTAAGACAAATATGAAACGTTTGACCTCAGGACCATGACCACAGGGCACCAAACCTGACACGAGTACGGGGTACTCGGGGCACAAGTGCATGGGGAGGGTGACCCCACACTGACCAGCATTTCATCAGCAAGAGCTGCTGCTGCCCCAGTGACGGTGTTCCTGTCCTGACCTGGGTATATACTGGAGTGCACAGTGGGAAGAAGCAGGATCCAGCTCATCTTTGTTCCCCTTCCCTGCAGGAAGGAACAGTTGTGTTCGTTGGCTGGAGGAAAGAGCCAGGCAAGGGGTACAGCGCTCTTCTTTACCTGCTCTTACGCCTAGCACAGGATGGTAAAATGCAGACCCACAGCCCTGCTGTCATTAAAATAGCATCACAAAACTAAGCTGAATGCAAAGATTGACTGTTTCAGTGCAGAACTCGATCTGACGAGTTACATCCATAAATATTAATGAGAACCTTCCCCAAAACAACCTCCTGCCCATAAGGGACAGCCCAAGCCACAGCTCCAGCTGGCAGCCAGGAGATCACGCGTGCTGCTCCACGACTGTCACAGCGAGCGGGGCATGGAAACGCTGCAAGGACAGCGTGAAATTCCCCATGAGCCACCAACGGCCCCAGGTCTTCCTTTAAACAGATCCTATGGGAAAGCAGGCCCCACGAACGTTAAAGAGGAAAAACAAAAGCAGTAGGAGACTGATTTACAAAGCCCATTTTAGCAACTTAAGATGTAGCCAAATGCAGATAAGCACCTATCTCATTATATGTCCTCGTGCATTTTTACAAAGCTTTCCTACAACCTAAGGCGCCAACGTCATCTTGGTGATCTCTCGGCTCTTACCTCCTAAATTTTATATACGGGCCAGGCTTTATGGGACAGTTGTCATAAGCCAAAAAAGATCTTGCATTCGTTTTAGGAGCCAATTCTGTTTTATTCCTAATATTTTCCGTCAACTAGGAATTATTTTATAGGGTATTTATTTCAGACCAAAGATTTTCAGCTCTTCCTTGTGCTGAATGCACAGCGTGGTTTTGGTCTGATCTTTTCAGACACATGAATAACTATCCCATTTCATGCTGTCACTGCAATTATTTATCTGGACCGGGGCTTTCCAAAGAAAAGGCTCATTATTTTTCGTGTCAGAGATGCACTGAAAAGCAACTGTTCACATGTGGCACGGGAGGAAACAGTCTTCCGACCTCTCTGTTACTGAACGCAGAATGCGTATTTTAAAGCATTTAAATAAACCCCAGACAGAGACAGTGCAATGCTCTGCTGCTTCTCAATGCAGAAACTGAGGCAAGCTGTGTGCTGCAGTTACTGACACACACACACAAGTTCAAGCGGATGTTTTTGGACTCCTAGTTCAGTGCCTCAGTCGTGTATCGTCCTACAACAGCATCGCCAGTTATGAGACTTGGAAATGAAAACCAGCAACAACTGAAAAACCCGAGAGCCTTCACATCCTTCCGTACAATAACCTTCAACTCTTATCTGTGTTTCTGGCTTCCAATCCACCAGCCCAGCTGGTTTTTTTTGTTCAAGTGTACTGATGGCACGTACTCCTCAACAGCAAATTAATGCTACGTCTGGATCCATGCCATCTGCAGAGGCAAGAGCTGTAACCGTGAAGTAAAATGGATCAAAAGCCTTGAATTAAGTCCTTGTTTAATGCAGAGGTAATCTGGGCTGTTAAGCCCAACCAAAACAGTCCTTAGCCAGGAGACACAGGGGGTGTCTACACTGTGTGTTTAATGACCCTGACACAGTTAATGTCCTCAGCTTTGGTCTGCAGGCCCTCTGGGTCAGACAAAGGCCACTACAGCCACGTACGTGGTCATTACACAAGACCGCAAGAGGAAGTGCCACCAGCGGCCACCTCCTCATTGTGTAAGGACTTCATTGTGCCAGAGGTTTAAACCAACCTCCTTGACTTGGCTTTGGGATAGGCTGGCAGAGAGGCATTCACGCATCTGGGGCTGGTCTCTGGAGGACAGAGGAGACTGCCCAAGGCTCAACCAGTGCCTACCACCCCCAGCCCAAGTGCATGAGTTGTCTTACACAGACCTCGACAGCAACAGCGTGACAGCGACTGATACCAAGTCCAGGGTTCAGGCTGTGTTTGCAGCATCATCCTGAACAAACAGGCACTGAAGGAGCTTTTCTTACCGTGTTTTCTTCCTTTAAGAGTGACAATTGCTGTCCCCAGACAGTGGGATGGGAACAGGATGAGAGTTTGATTATGCAGTCCCTTAAACTCTTCTGCTAGTGCACAAAGCTTAGTAAAGACCTTCAGGAAGAAAAAACCTCCACCCTGCGATCCGTGACACGTAGGTCTGATGCATCTGGGAGCAGAGCAGTGAATGAAACCCACACAAGAGAGACAAGGTCCTGGCTCAGGGCATGGGCCTCAGCGCCCCAGGATCGCAGCATCTCTCCCTGTCGTGTTTTCCTTCAGCAGCAGCACACAGGGCACTGCTGGAGGTTTGCAGAGCTGCTTTCTAACAGGGCCTTGTTGAACTGCTGCTCCCATTAAAAGAAGCAACTGCAGTCTCTTGCTTTTCCCTTTGTCCTCAACCCCTCTCATTCCCCGAGGAGGTTTGCAGGAGCAGTAATGGGTTGGGCCATGGGCTGCATGAAAAGGGTTGTGCATGGGGGGGAAGAAAAAGCACAAGTACAACCCTGCTACCAACAACCCCCTCCAGCCCTTCGTAACCTTTGTCGTTGCACGAGGCGGGATATCCACCGCAGGCAAACGTCTTCCAAACTGGTACAAAAGACCTGCTTGGTCTCAGAGCCACGTGAATTAGCACACACTGACACCACCTGCTCTGTAATTTAATGCCCCGGAGGGAAGCAATACGTACCGCACGCCGAAGGTGTTTTTAATAAGAAGGGTTATTAAAGAAAGCGGGGGACACAGATGTTTGCCACTCGACGGCACTGAAATAGGTGGTGCAGAAAGCAGAACAGAGCAAGCTCTGGCGGAGGGGCCTGGTGACACTTTGCACGCTGAGGTTTTCCATTCCAGCTCCTGCTCTCACCTTCGGCCACCACCAAATTACGCTCAGCTTCTACCAGGGGCAGCTGTGGTGCGTGGTGGCTTTCAGCAGAGTGTTTTTCTCAAAACAGGAATTCAAAACAAGGAAGGAAGTTTATTCTGATGCTAGCTTTCTTAATCTTTCAATCACGCTTTCTGAAGCTGTTTGCATTCATAGTAGCTCTTGGCTTCTCCAGCAAGGTATAGAAGGAGACGGCACACAGACCAGGAGGGAAGAGATGCACGTAGCAATAGGAAGGAATTACATTTAGTAGCTCTTCCTAGTCAATTTTACTGACTTTGTTTCAGTAGAAATATTCCAGCCAGCTCTACTTCATAGTAACAATTTGGCACCTGTCTTCCAGATGGGAAGGAAAGCTCTACCATCACTGCTGGCACGAGCCTTGTTTTCTGACTGTGTCTGCTGGTCCAGGTGAGGGGCTGCTGCTGCACAGATGGAGGCACCGAAACTTGCATCTCCTGCTTCCCCAACTGCTGCACCGTAATTCGTGGGTGGAGGAAGATCCTGTCTAGCACTTAGTCAAAAACCCAGGACCTGAATTTGCCAAGTTCTCTAAGCCTCCAGAGGTAGGTTTGAGGACAACCCCTTGCCCCTGGTCTGCCAAGGAGCAGCCCATAGCAGGTACATGAGAAGGGAAAGAAGGGAGAGGGAAAGGGAGCAGTGGAGCAGCTATAAGGGATTTAGCTCCACATTAAAGGCTAACAATAGGCCACAGCCTACCCCACAGATGCCCTTTATTTAACTCTTCCCTTCCCGTGCTTATGCCTAAAATACGCAAAAATTCTTTTTTGCTGTAAAAACGCATTGGGGCCAGCTTGGCCCTTTGCTGGTACAAGGTTTCCTTAAACTCTGTGTTCATACCCTGTTTTTAAAGAAGGGTTTGGCACATGCAACCCATAGCAAGAAAACAAAACTGGCCGTATTCCAAAGTGCAATATGTGCTTCTATCAGTTGTGCTTCGCATCCCACCCAGCCCAATGGTGACTGCTCTCTGCTAAAGCCCCTCTGCCTGCTTAGCCCCTCGATAAAAGCATTCCCTTTGCTGCAGAAGGGAAGGTAGGAACTGCTCTTGAGAGGGTGCCACTCCTGACAGAACATCAGAAACCAGTTCAGACAAAATCAGAGATGGACTCCTTAAAAACAAGGAGAGAAAACAAACGGGGAAGGTTCCTCTGCAAACCTCAGATGTCTGGAGGTGCTCAGTTATCTCAGCCACAAGAGGAGACAGAGAACACGGCGCTCAGATACTGAAGCTGTCGACCTCCCAAGAAAACCCTTTAGATAACGTTGGCATGAACTTCAGAAGTGCTGAGCCCTGGGTTTCCCCATGTGCCTGGCAAGTGCTTTTTTTCCTCATGTTGCCCATGAAAAGAGCTGAGTGGGAAGGAGTTCTTGTGGTACAGGTCATCAGCTCTTCTGACACCAACTACGAGAGGATCCCGTTTGGTTTTGAGGATGTTCCCTGCAAAGGTCTCAAGAACAGCTGGGAACAAGCAGCTCTGTTGCTCCTAGCAAGATCTCACTGCAAACGTCAGCAGAGCAGTCTAAACCATCTTGATTTAGTGGCTGCTTTCCAAGGACTAAAATGTATTTTTCTCCTGTGATATTTATCGACTGATCAGACCAGTCCTACCCTCATTTAAGTTACTGGAAGTCCTCCCCTTCAGCTCATTAAAATACAGCCAAGCCCTAAGACTTAGACCAATTGGGACCGGCATTTCAATAGCCGTGGGACTCTGAGTACTGCGCCTCTGGGACCTGCCCCACCTCGAGGAGGGAGAGACTGCTCAAAACACGAGTCCTTCGCAGGACAGATACCCAACTCTAAAAATACAGATACAGATGAGAGAGGAAGACTTTGTTATAGACCAGTATTGGTCCCAGACGCTTCATATCTCCTGTCACTTGGTGACTTTGTGAAATAGCAGCCAAGATAGAGAGAAAAACTATACAGTTCCCCCCCTAGAAGTTATTTTGAGAAGAATCTAAACCTGCTTTTGTAAAACATGTCAGAAGTTAGGCTCGGCTGAAGTTAAATATTCCTCAGATTATTTTCATTCTCGCCAGGCTTTGTTTCTGCTGCGAATTGCTCTACACCCGACAGTGAAACAATCAACTGCCACGTTTAAAGCCGGAGCTGCAACTGTTGCGGTTGTGCAACGCCACAGATACGATTGTTCCCAGGGCTGCATTGTTTGAGCCGATCTTTGGCGTAACCGCTCTCTTCTCAGGTTTCATGGTCTTAAAAAATCCCAGCAAGCCTCTTAACTGCAGTTACTGTAGTGCTATGAATACATTTTATAGGAGAATTTTATTACAGAACGATCTGTAGGACTGCATCCTTTCAGCCACAAAAAAATCGAGTCGTCTTTGCTCTTCAGCAATGCTTTGAAACTGCAGTGCTAAACAAGGAGACCGTTGCTAATCAAGCATTTTATCTTGTTTATAACTGAGAAGCAATGAAAAATTGTGCAAAGGGAGGAAAAGATCCAAAGGACCTTAAGTCTAAGGGTGAGACAAAGGACGGGCTGGACTCTGGACCTGAGGGGGTTGCACTCTGTGGCTGCTGGAAACCCGGCCGTGCAGGACAGGGCAGGCACAGGGAAGCAGCAGCACTAATTCCAGTTTACCCAAGTTTTCTCCCATCCTTTCCCCCCTTGCACCGGGCAGCAAGAAACACGGAAAGGTGCCAAAGCGATCAAGACGGAGCTTACCTGTGCACTTCCTTTTAAAGGTTTCATAGTCTACCCCTTGGTCTCCAGGGACGATTGTAGAGCCGTTGTATTTAAAAGTGACCCTTTGGGAAGGGGAGAAGAGAAGGGGAATCATACATTTAAAAGTCACCCTTTGGGACGGGGGAAAGGGAAGGGCGATAATATATTTAACAGTCAGCCTTTGGGAAAGGAAAAGGGGAGATGGGGAAGAATATTTTGTAAAAAAGACATCATTTAGGAAGGGGGGGGAAGAGGAGAAGGGGAATAAAAGTCACCCTTTCGGGAGCGGGAAGAGGAAAAGGGGAATCTCAGAGCACCGGTGCCTGTCCGGGAAGATGCCGGGGGCCACCTACCAGTTCACCTCGGTGGCATCGTCCCTGACGAGGTTGTACGCCTCCCTGCACGCCTCCTTGTCGATTTTGGTGGCCATGGGGGCGGCCGCGCCGGGGAGGGG